>NC_084640.1:1500000-1730000 GCF_019802595.1 Syngnathoides biaculeatus | reverse complement strand
TGCTCCCTGCTTTCTCTGCAGATCCCAATGTCATCAGCAAACATCATTGTTCAAGGGGATTCCAGTCTAACCTCATCTGTCAGCCCATCCATTACCACCGGCAACAGGAGGCGGCTCAGAGTTGATCCCTGATGCAATCACACCTCCACCTTAAATTCTTCTCACACCTACCGCACACCTCACCACTGTTCTGCTGCTCTCATACGTCCTGTACTATTCTAACATATTTCACCGCCACGCCGGACTTGCGCATGCAATACCACAGTTCCTCTCTTGGTACTCTGTCATAGGCTTTCTCAAGATCCACAAAGACACAACGTAGCTCCTTCTAACTTTCCCTGTCTCTACTTTTCCATTAGCATCCTCAAGGCAAATAATGCATCTGTGGTATGGTACTCTTTCTAGGCATGAAACCAAACTGTTGCTCGCAGATACTTACTTCTGTCCTGAGTCTAGACTCTACTAATCTTTCCCATAACTCCATTGTTAGGCTCATCAACTTTATTCCTCTATAGTTCCCACAGATTAAAAAAAATCACCTTTGTTCTTAAAGATGGGAGTTGGTACACTTTTACTCCATTTTTCAGGCCTCTTCTCGCCCGCTCGTATTCTGTTGAATAAGTTGATCAAAAACTCCACAGCCACTTCTCCAAATTGCTTCCATACCTCCTCATGTATGTGATCAGGACCAACTGCCTTTCCATTTTTCATCCTCTTTACAGTGCCCTTCTCACTTTTCCCATACTCATCATTGTCACTTCATGGTCCATCATACTTGTCTCTTCTACGCTTCGTTCTCTCTCCTTTTCTTCTTTCATCAACTTCTTCAAGTATTATTTCCACCTATTTAGCACACAACTGGCACCAATCAACATTTCCATCTCTATCCTTAAAGCCCCACTGTCATGCCTATAAACATTCTAAAATAGATATTGTAATGAAAAATACATATAACATTGTTCACTTTAATGTCTATACGAAAAAATAAATATGAGCGGAGAGCACGTCATCCATGCGCAAAGTTTCAGAAGTCTCATTCAACATTCAAGTGGTAGCCATATTGGCTGAATCTACTGTCAGTGACATCACCACGGACATTCACCATTGAAAACACGGTGTGGCCCCTACTGTAGGACAGGCCCCTTCAGACATGGAAGCTCTTTTCAAAGAAAAACCTCTCACAACCAAGTGAAGTGTCCGGGGCAATATTACCCTATTGTTTCAAGCCATATTTAGATGATATGCAGATCACGGGCCAAACCACCTCCCCACCCAATCCACCTCCACGCGGCGATGATAAATGCCCACTTCAGTGTCGGACATGACCCACCCCGGCTGACAAGGCCTGCAGCAACCTCGGTCTTGCCAACAAGGCCTGTGGCCAGCTCGGCCTTGTTGACAAGGCCGGTAGCAATCCATAAGGCCTGCAGAGGCCATCCTTCAGCGACTGCTGCATGGAAGTCTTCCGATGTGCACATCGACACATTTAGCAACCCTGATTTATGGATTACGCCGCCCTCAACTATTGTCTTTTTTGAGTAGCTGTATACACAACTACCTGTCATTTGTAACCCACGAAGCTTTTTCACGACGAACCGGGTCTTTTGTAAAAGTATGAAGAACGAATCCATCCTCCCGAGTGTTCAAAAAATGTCCAGCAATGCAATGAGCCAGCATTTTTGGCTAACATGAAGGACCAACAAGCTACCTTCCTGGTGGTAAAAATAATAGAAACAAACGAGTCCACTTGACGGTGGTTCTGCCATGTACATCACTTCCTGCTTCTTCTCGAAAACAAATCCCTTCGAGAGGAATTTCATGGTGGAAGTTAAAAAAATGCTGTATACGTCAAAATCATGTTTTGTGGGGGGAAAAAACGCATGGGTCCATGTTGGCTGCCGTTTTTTCATTAATAGCATACTAAAAGTCCTGCATTTCATGACAGTGGTACTTTACTCACCCTTCCCTGCACATCCTCCCCATCTCTATTGCTCTCTCTGGCCAACCTGTAGATATCCTTTTCTCCTTCTTTCATGTCCAACCTGGTTTACATGTCATCATATGCCTCTCGTTTAGCCTTCGGCACCTCTACCTTTACCCTACGTCGCATCTCGATGTACTCCTTTCGCCTCTCCTCAGTCCTTTCAGTATCCCGCTTCTTCTTCGCTAATCTCTTTCCTTGTATGACTTCCTGTATTTTGGGGTTCCACCACCAAGTCTCCTTCTCCTCTTTTCTCCCAGAAGACACACCAAGTACTCTCCTGCCTGTCTCCCTCCACCTTGGCTGTAGTTTTCAAGTCTTCCGGGAGCTCTTCCTGTCCACCGAGAGCCTGTCTCACCTCTTTCCGAAAGGCCGCACAACATCCTTCCTTTCTCAGTTTCCACCACATGGTTCTCTATTATCCTACACACCACCATCCTATGCAGACGAGCTACACTTTCCCTACCACTATTTTACAGTCAGTAACCTCCTTCAGAATACATCGTATGCACAAAATGTAATCCACCTGCATGCTTTTACTTCTGCTCTAGTAGGTCAACCTATGTTCCTGCCTCTTTTGGAAAAAAATGTTCACGAAAGCCCTTTTGCATCCTTTTTGCAAAGTCCAGCACCATCTGTCCCTTACAGTTCCTTTCCTGGATTAGATAAGTACGGACTTACCCATCACTTCCTCATCTCCCCTGTTTTCAAGCTTAACACAATGTGGGACGTTGACACACTCTTATCTTTTACCTGCTCTCAATGAAGAAGACTTTGCATCTTGCACATCTGTGACTCCAATCAGGAGTAGTTCTTATAAACAGAAACGCCTCTTGTTCTTTGTTCTTGTTATTTTGTTGTTCGTTGTTCTGAATGTTGAACTAGGGCAGCACCGACTGCCGGAGAAAAATCCCTTGGGTGTTTGTACACACTTTGCCAATAAAGCTGATTCTGATTCCAATCTGCACCAATCACAACTCTCTCTGTGTCTGGGATACTTAGAACTACTTCATCTAGTTCCTTCCAGAATTTCTCTTTCAACTTCAGGTTACATTTTACCTGTAGGGTATAGCCGCTAATCGCATTATACATAACACCCTCAACTTCAAATTTCACCCTCATCACTCGATCTGATACTCTTTTCACCTCCATGACATAGCCAACTCTTCCTTTAAAATAACCCCTACTCAATTTCTCTTCCCATCTACTACATTGTAAAATAATTAAAACCCTGCTCATAAACTTCTAGCCTTACTGCATTTCCAACTGCTCTCTTGTATACACTATTTATCGACCTTTCTCTTAATCACATGTGAACCAACTCCTGAGCTTTTCCTGTCATAAACCCAACATTCACAGTCCCCACACTCAGTTGTAGGCTCAGTGCTTTCCTCGTCTCGTTCTGCCAAAGAATCTGATTTCACCTTCATCTTTGTCTCAGACCCAGAGTAGCTGAATTTCCACTGACGCCCTGCAGGTTCACGGTGCCGGCGTGGGAGGGGCAGCAGGCCACGACCGATCTAGTATAGCATTCTTTAGGTGAACACTCATATTTGTTTGGGAAAGTTTTAAGACAGATACCCTTCTTGACGCAACCCTCTGCATTTATCCGGGCTTGGTACCAGCCGACAGATTGCACTGGCTTGTGCCCCCATAGGGCTGTATTCATCCAGCCATCCATTTTCTTGGTCGCCTATCCTCACAAGGGTTATGCTGGAGCCTATCCCAGCTGTCAACGGGGAGGAGGGAAGGTACACCCTGGACTGGTTGCCAGCCAATGGTAGGGCACATATAGACAAACAGCCGCACTCACAATCACACCTAGGAGAATTTAGAGTATCCAATTAATGTTGCATATTTTTGCTTACCAGCTGTCCCACCGTGCAACCTCGGGCTGCATTAACATGACAAATGTGTTCTGGTTTTCACGTTGTCTGTTACCCAGTATTTAATTCTTTTACATTGCAATATATCACTCAGGGTTAAAGAAAAATCACACTTTTTTTCAAATTTGCTTTTTACAATATCATGCTGCCTGTGAGTAAAGTCATAAATGCTCCATGAATCACACAATAATGCACTGCTGGGATGTCAACAGTGGCAGAGCCGCTCTGCGGGCTCATTATGAAAATGTCCACAGTGTTTCAAAAGAAGCAATGTAATAAATAAATAAGTACACATGAATAAAAACTAGAATGACAGCGGTAACACAAGGCACCAAGGCGAGAGTGGCCACCATTAACCTGACCCAGGGACGCATAGAGTGAATGAAAAGCTCAAAAAGACTAATTATATGATTCTGGCCGTCGACTTGATTGCCAAAAAGTCTTTTCTGAACATTGTATAACATTACATCTATATGACAATATTAACATAGAAAGCTAAACAATGACAAACAAAATCTGAGTATTTTGGCATCAGGTCGCATCAGAGGTGGTAAATGTAGCTCCTGAAGAAGTACTGCAAATAACGTACTCGTGGAAAACACACCCTGGTACAAAGTAGAAGTACATATTCAACTTCTGTACTTCAGCGAAAGGGGGGAGAAGTAATGACTGACGTACACTTAAGTACAAAAGTAAAACTTGCATCATCATCATTTTGAGAAGAAGAAAGAAGTTACTTGTTGCAAGTTGTTAAGAGCCAGCATGTTGCCTTGAGTTTTATGCTATCAAAACAATGTATTTCCATAGTTTCGCCAAGGTCTCGGGTTCAATCCCGGACCCGCTTGTGTGGAGTTTGCATGTTCTCCCCATGCCTGCGTGGTTTTTCTCCGTGTACTCCGGTTTCCTCCCACATCCCGAAGACATGCAACATTAATTGGACACTCTAAATTGCCCCTTGGTGTGATTGTGAGTGCGGCTGTTTGACTCTTTGTGCCCTGCGATTAGGTGGCAACCAGTTCAGGGTGTTCCCCGCCTCCTGCCCGTTAACAGCTGGGATAGGCTCCAGGACTCCCGCGTCCCTCGTGAGGATACGTGGCTAAGAAAATGGATGGACGGATGAATCTAAAGCCTCGTCAGTAATGCTTTCCTTAACATATTCCTCCATGATGATGTTTTCCCTGACTTGTTCCAATTTATAAAATCTCAATGCAGCTAAGATCACATGTTACACTTGTTACCCTGTGGATGTATTTTTTTTTTCTGTAACACCTGCACTAACAAAATAAGTGTAGTAAGTACAAGCATCCATTTTCAAATGCATGGAATTAAGGGGAAAAGTAATCAGACAAATATGTGAGCAAAGAAAATCCCATGAGGATAAGCGGCTTGCAAAATGGATGGATGGAAAAATCTTCTTAAGTGCGGTAACAAAAGTATCTGCCCCACAGCTGACTTGCATGTACCAAAATAGTTTTTTGCTTTGTTGAAAAAATAATTCAATCCCTACCAACACATCTCAAGCTGTAGGCTCCAGTTTGTATTTAAATAAGTCTCCACCCCCTCCCCAACCACCACCCCCTTAAGTGCAACGTGGACAATACAAGAAACAACAAGGAGCCATTCCAAAAAGTGAGATGAACTAATTCTGTGTGAGGGTTTCTTTACCTGTTCTGCCATCCTTGGATAAGGTTGGTATATTTGCTGAGAACTCCCTCCAGTTGTCGCCTGCGAGCCAGCTGCTGCTGCGGCTGCGAACCGGTGCTGATCCCCAGTGCGCCCCCCCGGCCGCCCCCTGCCCCCGTGGGACCGTACTGTGGGCCGGAGCCGGGGCTTGGCGAACCCGTCCGCCCGCCGGGTTTTTTCGACGAGTTGCTTCGGTCTGAAGACGAAGAGTTGCTGCGGTTGCTTCCGTGATGTGGACTGCTTGGCGTCTTGTCCATGCTTGTGACGGGACGGCGAAGAAGAAGAGGCGGAAGAGGAGGGGGGACGGGGATGGAGCCCCACCAAGGATTTCACCAGTGCATTGAAGTGGCGAACAAGACGAAAAGCAAAGGCTGTGGACGTGTCGTGACAGCACAGTGACCGGGATCCGCGCGCCCCCCGCCGTGTGGAACAACTGACATCTTTCTCGGCGGTGTTCGAGTCTCTTTCTGGTCTCTGCAGTGCGAGGCTGTATGACACCGCTGCACTGAGCCACGAAGACACGCCCACTCGACCCCCCCCCCCTTCAAACCCGCCCCCGGAAGTTCCAACGGAGCCTTGTGATCCACATCATCATCTACGACAATGCGAATACTTACAACCGCAGTTCGGCTGCAAAACCTCAGGATATTTAGAAGTCTTGTTCAGCACGAAAAGAATAAATAAATCGCTCATCTTTATAATTAGTCATGAGTATTTGAGACTCTGTGTATTGTTATCATGTGGAGTGGTAAAAATATTTTTAACGACCGAAACAATAAAGAGACAAAAATTCAAACTTTTAAGGGGCAAAAAAATACTGTCATGTGAAATTGGTCTTGGGTCATCTTTCTTAAAGACTGTAGTACAGTAATCCCCATTCATTACTGGGATTATGTTCTCAACCCCTACAATAAGTTGAAAACCTGTGATATAGAAATGTTGCACCTTCTTTTACAGCATTATGGTACCTAATTGTTTTAATGGTCTTTGAACATTTCTCAAATAACATTCAAGCAAATACTGTAAAATAAAGTGAGAAAGAGGAATAGGTGACGCAAAAGTTTGTACAATACATACAAAATATAGAGTGAAAAGTGTTACATTAAACAAAGAAAATCCGATATATAGCAGGACTGCAACAGGTGAGCCGTGATATACAGTTGCTGGGGTTTACCCCATACAGTATTGCAATTTTGTCCATAAAGTGGACCTTTATATCCCCTTCCACCAAATACAGCCCTCCCATGCACTTGGTGAATTCTGTTGATTGTAAGACTCCACATCACATGATCTAAACGCAAGCTTGCTATGAATGCTTTGCTGCGGCGATATCACCAACAGTTGATCAGACTGGAGCTGTTTTGAATGTGAGTGCTGTTATCAGACCAAAGCTTATTTCCATGTCACACAGAGTATGAATGGGAAATCTGGCCTTCTTCGCTGCCAGCCATAAAAGACTAAGTAAAATAGCATGGAGAAAAAGAAAAAGCACTAAACTGGAGAGCTAAGAACCGCTGCACCCGTGTGTGCTCCTTCTGTGTGTGAGTACGCAAGTATCTTTTTGGTGCATTTCCTTTGTTACAGCATTCCTGTGCCACTATAGTCAAGTCTTGTTTTGTCCCAATTTGTTGCCTTATCAGACCTCGTTTCATGATTTTTGGACTTTGTTTTTTTGTGCTTCTGTCTTTCTTATTTTGAAGCCACAGAAAAGCACTAAGATGTTTGGCCGAGGAAAGAGTGCCGCTCCAAAGTCAAAGTTTCCAGGTTCCTGCAAGCGGCCGTCGTCTTCTCAGTTGGGCGCACCCGCAGGCTGCAGAGGAAGGGCAACCACACCAGACGTGTGGACAATGGCGCTGCAGTCTACCTCGCCGCCATCTTGGAGTACCTCTGTGCTGAGATCCTGGAGCTGGCAGGGAACGCCAGCCACAACAATAAGAAGCAGCGCAGAAGAGGCTGGTGTGATCCCCAACATCCACTCATCCCAGGTTCTCCTCATGGGATCGTAGAAGAATGGATATGTATCAATTGTGCATTACTACATAGTAGTACCACAATTAAGTACATACCTCTTTAGCACTGTTGGCCAAAACTAAACATAGTTATCAGATTTGACTTGATTTAATTTTTTGGAATGGCTCGACACAAAGACATGTAAACAAACAGGATAAAAGGACTTTTTTTTAAACAACTAACAGACAGAGAAACATCACAGGCTATCACAAGAGACAATGACTGCATAGACCGATGAAGGTTTGCCTGGATGAATCTCTGCAGGACACTTAATGGGGCTTAGATAGATTCCTGCCGCTTGTCTGTTGAGGCAGCCGCAAAGACAAGATCAATACAGGAAAGTAAAAAAGAAAAAAAAATCCTGAGAGAGAGAGAGAGAGAGGTGTTGTTTAAAAGCTTGCGATTCAAGCTGGGGTCAGCTGCACTTCATCATAAATCAACCCATTGAGATCCTTTCAATTCCAAATGCGTTCATGTAATACAGTAATGAAACAATCAATTAGTTGCACCAGTATAAATAAATCTGGTGGGAGTAGTAGCTTCTGCAACTCTGCAACAAGCCTAATCGCTTTCGTCATCATTAGCAATAATAATTACCTCTGCTTCATCACTTCCTTATATGTGCGAGATCAAAATTGCATGCGTCATCATCCTCACACCTCAGTGTTGTAAAATATGAAAGAGGCTTTGATTGAATTCCCTTCTTCTCCTCTGCAGTGCACCCGCTTTCCTCCATCCCAGTCCTCCTTTCTGCTAAAAACGGTTTGTTGCATTTGAGACGCCATGAGGTGAACCCCTAGCCTTCCACTCTTAACACCCATAGGCCTGTCACTGTGGAGGGTTTACTTCAGAACATGTTCATCTTTTCAGAAATTAAGAACATATGGCATGTTGTAACGTCATGCTTGTACAGCCCATTTATTTCTTCCAAAGGCAAAGTGGAAATTTAAACCAACAGGTTTTAAAGTCCTGTAAAATCCAAATCTTTTTCATGCTTCAAATGAAGTTTCACCCTGCCTGCATCTGAATATGATATCTATCAAAGAAGGATACCAGTGACGGTGTAGAGGAGTAATATCCTGACCACAGAATTGTAGACAGTTTTTGTCATGGTTAGTATAATATCCTGTCAACACTAAGTTAATAACTATAATGACAACGAACAAAAAAAAATGAACATGATGTGCAGTACACCCGAAAATGAGCTAAGTTTAGTTTATTTTTAATATAACATAACTGTCGTCAGCATTCTTAACCCTTTAGATTGGTCAATAATTCTGTAACAATAACAGACCAATGTGTGGACTGACCGATTTGTGAAAAATTATCAAATTGACCAAATTTAGTTGGACATTTGTACTCGATGGTGACGATTATATAAGGCTATATGTTTGAGTTGTATTACTCGACACAGTCCTAGCCAAAACAAAATAGTACACTCATTACAACTTATTCAATTAATTTCTACAAAACTACCTTCATCTTTGGACAGTGTGCGGAGGATGCTTCCAATGTCAGGTTTATAAAAGCTTAAAGAACTTCATGTTTGCATGAGCCAAACAAAAATGAACATCATCAATGTCAACAAGCAATTTCTTGAAGAATAACAGTGAAGTTGTTCACCAACATTTCAAATTGTGTCCTTACAGAAGTCGTATTGAATGAGAAATAGCTGTTGTTTGGCTCTATGTGCCCTGCGATTGGGTGGCAACCAGTTCAGGATAGGCTCCAGCACTCCCATGACCCTTGTGTGTATAAGCAGCTCAGCAAATGGATGAATGATAGCACAATAACATTGAGTTGAAAACTTTTGGGCCATAAAGTGTACTAATAAAGGGTTATATATTGATTTTGATGTCAAGGAGTATTGCCAGAGTCTTACCTTGTGCTGAACCCAGACTTTTCTTTAAATGCATTTGACATTTAGAACAATGACCACCTTTTCAGAAGGGAACTGATGCAGGATTCGAGATAGAAGAAAAGAACAAGACTCAGTTTTGAAGTTAAAATATGAGGTTGGGGGGCGGGAATGTTTCATCGGCCCCTCTCATATGTTCTGTGGTTCTCAATTTCCCTGGTAAAATATTTCATAGCTTTTAATGAATCGCGCTCAAGGAGTTTGGTTCCCTGAAGCGATACGGCAGACCAGGCATTCATTACTTGGCCGGACTCATTTTGAAAGCTTATTGGGAAAAAATGTCGCATGGCAGACTTCATGTTAAAGTGCTGGCGGACTTTGAATACAGATGAATGCATTATTTCATCAGCTGTCTTATCAGAAGCCTGATGGAAATCTACAGACAGCTCTATTGTCAGACGCAGACAATAATTCAACTAGGGACCAAAAATACATTTACACATGTAGTCCAATCCAAATAAGGATTATGTAAAAAAAAAAAAATAGAAATGCTAAAGTGACACCATCCCTTGACAAATAGCCCTACGTGCAAAGGACAATATTTAAAAGTAGCCTCATTTCATGTCCCTGCAAGGCGGAAGAGGCGGGGTTGAGGAGCGACGTAACATACGTAATGGTTTTTCTAGTTCAGCCGTGCAGTCGTCCCCATTTAGGACACATAGCATTCGTATACCTGTACACTGCTCCACTGAGCCTCCTTAGGTGCAGTCGACGTGTGAAAAAGATTGATAGAGTATTGATTGGCTATTATTTCTACTGCCGTGCTCAGTTTTAAAATAATAATTAAAACTAAATTAGATTCTTCAGATGGGGCCAGAGAGGGCTTAGTTTTCAAAAGATAATTTTAATTAGATTTTGCTGTCAGGTCATGGAGAGCGTTTTAATATGTATGAGAAAATGTCATTGTTTCTTCACTTGTATGATTTTGGGGTCACATTTGGAATGAGTGAAAAAAAAAAACCCACACACACAAAAAAGTAAAACAAACTGGAATGACGTCTTACAAGATATGTTGTTTATTCATCCAACAAGATTTAGGCTTCTGGCTGTATGACTTTAAAAGTGTATTTTTCTGAAGAATGGTTGTGATTTCCAAATTGCTCAACCTGTTAAAATTTCCCCTCGCTGACATTACAGTGATTGGAGCCTGAACCATTTTTTTCTTTACCCCAGTCTACATTAACTACAAAGAGTAGCCAATATAACTACTTAATGGACTAGAGGGTGGTATTGACCACCTAATCTGACACAATCAGCACCGTGTGTGTGTGCTTGGGTGTGTATATGAGTCCATGCCTTGTTTGGGAAGGTGAAAGCATGAGGGCATGTGGAATATTGTTGCATACAGCTCTTGTAGAGTGCAAAGTTTAAAGATGAACGTGAATATTCATAGAGTTGTTATAGAGGAACGGCTTTTGTGCTAAACATATAGAAACAACATAAAAGTCAAGGTATCACTACAATGATACAATTGCAAAGTAGATGCTTTATGATACAGAGGCAACTGGGAATACACAATTTACATGCATTTTTCATCCACCCTTAACATTTATAATAATTTCTTCCCACGACACCGCACCTAAGAATCATAAATATAGACAGAAAATATTTGTAGTCTGTGATGGTTCATTCACACAACTACCGTGCAGGCGGCATGAAAGTGTAACTGGTGACCAGTCCGGGGTGTCAACTTGAACCGTAATTTCCGGCCTATGAACCGCGACTATTTTCACATGCTTTCAACCCTGCGACTTATGCTGTGATGCGGTTAATTTGTGCATTTTTTCCAACAGCCGAAAGGGGGCACTCAAGTGGAAAAGGTAAGAGTGAGACTGGTGGAATATATGTCCCGAGGAAGTGACTTTTACCAATATGTTTTTATTTAACCGCCCCTGCCTGGCGCTGCACCAGCATAAGCGCTGTGCTAGTCTGTTGCTGCTGTGTTACTGGCGTGTCTCAGTGATTTTTACTGGTATGTTTTTTTGTAACCGGCCCTGTTGTCTCTGCGCTAGCATTAGCACTGTGTTAGCATGTTGCTAGTGCATATCAGTGATTTAGATGTTTTTTTTTAACCGGCCCAGTTACTGCTTTCCTACCGTGTTGCTACTGTGTAGCCACCGATTTTTTTTTTTTTTTTTTACCACCCTTGTTCGTGCGACCATGTTGTGGCTATGTTAAGCTAAGCCAAGGTATTAAAATTTTGAAAACTCTTTCTGTGTACCGTCTTTTTTTTTGTAAATATCTCGTGTTCCGGTGTGGGTTTCAATGTGGGTGCTTGCGGCTTATGTATGTACCAAATGGTATTTCCTTTACAAATGTACTGGGTGAGCCTTATAATCAGGTGCGCTCTGAAGGCCAGAAATTATGGTACATAAGGTTTACTGAAATGGATATGAGCTTCAGAAAATGGATAGTTCAATAATATTTGTTTCCGGGTTATTCATTTCAAATTTGTACCCCACTTATCATTTTTATCTGCAGTTGACGGCTGATAAGGTCATTCTTGAGCCTTTTGCCAACTTAAGTTTAATATAAACTCTGATTAGCACCAAAAGAGTGGGAAAAGATTGTGGGCGGGGGAGCGGTGGTGGTTGACAGGTCTTCTGTAAAGGTGCCATAGTGATCATATTGGCTCGGTTATCGCTCAGCTGAACAAGGACAGAAGAAGCCCAATTAGCTCTCTAACCTGACACGAAAAAAGAAATAATGGCTCAATTGAAACTTATCTGCAATCAGATGGAAGAGAAACTTTCAAAGTTGCCATTTATTGGTTTGGTTTGTTTTACTTGCTATTTCTTTTAGAGGTTCACGGAGTGTGTTGGCCTCCGAAAAAGTCTCAAACATCCATTCCTATGCCAAATTGGATGCAGAACATTTTCTGCTGCCATGTTGAATTATTTGTAAATCATGGGAGGATGAAAAGGATAGAAGCCATGTACCCTGCAAAAAAAAAAAAAACATGTAATGAAGGGGACATTTGTTGGATGCATATCAAAGAGCAAATGCAGGCGAATTAGAGTAGCTCTCACACACTGTTACAAAGACATCGGCTTTGTTTGGACAAGGTTTTAGTTTCAAAATTACACGCACTTTCTCAATACAGGGACACCCATTGTGCCAAATTTATGAAAAATAGTCAACTTTAAACTTTAATTTTATTTTAATAATAATAATAAGTGACAATAATGGTGGTGGCTTCTAACAGGGCAATTTTTGGGTATGCTGTCGCAAGCTTGAAACCTGATGAGGTCTTTTATGTGGTCTCTAGTTTCATCAAAATTATAATATCGATACATTTCTTTTTGTGTGTTACTTGGGATCTTAGGAAAAGACTCTCACTTCCCTTTATGTGTGAATGGTTGTTTGGGCTGCGATTGCTTGGCGACCAGTCCCAGCTGTACCCCCCCTCTCACCCAGAGTTGACTGACAAATGCACCAGCACGCCCACGACCCTAATGAGGATAACCGCGATGGAAAATGAATGATTTTTTTTTGGGGGGGGGGGGGGGGCAAATATTTTTGTGAAGCACATTAGAGACATCTACTGGTTAAAAAAAACCACACTATTTTCAACGCATTTAATCTGCACCTCATACACACACAAAAATAACAATAAGCCATCCCTCCATTTTCTGAGCCGCTTATCCTCACAAGGGTCGCGGGAGTGCTGGGATAATTTTTAAAAAGAGGGGAAATCATTAGAGAAGCATAATCATTTCTGGAAATTAGAAAAAAAAGTGTTAATTTCTAGGCAGCACTGAGAGAGCGGTTAGCATGACTGCCTCACAGTTCTGGGTTTTGGGGTGCAAATCCCATCCAAACCCTTCCATTAACAAACTGAGATTTAAAATAACACACCCATTATAGATCCTTACATTCTGAATGATGCAATGATATGCTTCTAATTTGGAGGATAATTTTGATTCTAATCATCAGACACTCCTGTCTGCTCACTGTAAAAGGTCAAAGAGGAAAGAAATTGGGACTCGTTGGCTTTAACCTTCTCCAGTCTATTCCACTTTCATTTTGTACTTATAGAAATGGTCCTTGAAAGAACAGCTAATTAGTATGTGGATTCTTTTCATTCTTTTTGTAAGGTCACGCTTCAACTCACTGTCCGTGACATCAGTATTGATTATCCTTTGCTTCCAGCTGCAATAATGCTTGTGGAGTGACGGCAACGTGATGTAGGCCTACCTCCAGCTGATTGGACGGACTCTCCATTGCCGTTTGGATGAACAACAACGTGGAAGAATTGAAAATGTAAAATTCTTGAAAAATCCCCTGAAGTGCGCTTTCTATACCCAGGGCTTCTTAGGTCATCTGCATAGATGTATTTACGTATCATCAATGGATTTGCATGAATATCATCACTGTCAGATGGAATCTTCCTAAAACCAAATTTGGTCCACTTCTTACTTTTTTATAAATCAATACTATTGGTCACTCCCACACACATATGTCAGTTATCTTCACAAATTATTGACAATTCTAAGAGTTGGAAATGTTTTTTATGGATATGGATTTATGGATGCCATAAATGGGCTGTTTTGTGGTGGTTTTTGTTTCCAGAAATGTGACAAAAATGCAAAGTGCAATAATAACAAATAAAATTTACAAATCAATTTATAGTATAACCTTTGTTGATGATATTCTGTATTCTAGCCTCTTTTTGTATGTGGCTTCTTCTAATGGGTACAATTGTGAGGCTACATTCTTTCAAAGACAGCAATCAGTTACTGTCACCTATTCCAAAATAAAATGAGCCTATTTCAAGAGATTTGACCGCAAAAAGCTAACATTAATTTAATAAAAATTTACTGCCATTATAGAAACAAGATGAGGTTGTCAGTAGTACAATTTTATTGTTGTAAAAAATGTTAAGTGCGTTGGAAAATGGAAGGATTTTTTTTATCTTGTGGTGTACGTCATTATTTAATATTGGCATTTTTTTTATGGTGTGACTAAATAAATGTAAAATGGCTGAATTTTTTTTTGTAGAAGTGTAAACCACGAGGAAAAAAGTGTGAGATTGTTTATTTCTGAAGCCCGGTAAAAAGATAGACTACAACTCCCATGACGTACCGCGGGCCCTTAGCCGCTTCTCTGCGCCGTGACTCCCACCAGGCGGCTGAACGGAGGAAACGCACCCCACGTTTGCTCGCAGCCAGGCCAGGCGGCTCTGTAGTGGAGCAGCAGCACCCGAGGTGGGAAGATGGAGTAGCCCATGATGTCTGTCCTCTTTCAACATGTTCCCCGGAGTTTTCTATGCACTGCTGGCGGGTTTCCTCGCGGCCGTGGCGTCGTCGTCGGCCAAGCTGTCACTGGGAGCGGACTACCTGAAGGGAGTGTGCGAGACTGGGCTCCGGACGTGGGGCGAGCAACGCAAATTTCGTCAAGGGGACGAAACGACCGCCTGCGACCGGGTGAGTCACGGATGAGGGAAGGGATGCAGCTTTCTCAGCTTCAGCACCAGTCATGACGAGGGTGCTGCTGGATGTGTGACGCTGCACCCGCGTGGTATCATCGCATTGTTTTGCCGTCATCCCACTCTTTCACTCTCACCAATGTCTCGCTATAAATAAACAACTTTCTTGATAAGTCACCTTAAATTAAGGCTAGCTGCTGCCACACGTTAAAATCAAGGTGAGCCTTGCTCTTTGGCTCATTGTACAGGATGTCAACATCAAGCTCCAAGCCAGGCAAGATAAGATACACTTTTCTTTACATTTTAATACAATTTCTATTAAATGTGTGACTTAAAGCATCAAATCTGAAAAGGCTGAGGCTCAGCAAAGGGGGGATGGCTTAAAACAACTTTAGGGGCTAATTTTGAATAGAATTTGGGCATATGTGGCTTATAGGGCAGCTCCATTTTCGAAACATAAAGGAATCGGAATGTGAATTTGCAATGATGTCATTTTTTAGCTGCACATCCCTCTGAGGCTGTTGTGTGGGGGTCTGCTTTTCACCTGCAATGCCGTGATGTGGACCTTCCTTGCCAAAGCACTCAGGTACTCCTCCTCTTCCACCCGGACCACTGTGACCACCACTGCCTCCAACTTCGTATCTTCCGTGAGTAGCAGCCTCTCTAACTTCATCATTCAATCATTCTTATAATCCCATTTTGGTTCTGTATTATTAAAAAATACATAACATTGCAGAGGCGCGTCACAAGAACGAACCCATTATATATCAGCGAGAATCTGCATAAAAGTGCAGAAAAATCATTTTATCGAGGCTACCTGAGACAAAATGTTTTCACTGGCATTTATTTACTGTTTTGTCATTTCGAGGCTTTCCTGGGCCAGCTGATTTTTGGCGAGGCCCAAATAACACTGTGGTGGGTCGGGATCTCCTTGACGTTCTCGGGCCTGCTCGTACTGCAGAGGGTTTCGCCGCAGGATCGACAACCTGACGCCAACGCTAAGAGGGATGAATGATTTGTCTCATCTCCACTAAACTGCGTTCAGCCAGTCTATATACTACCCATACTTTGAATAGATTCTAAATTCTATTTTCCATCACACCAAAGAAAAATCATGTCCATTTAAGTTATGGTGTCTATATTTATGAAATGTGTCATCTCCAGAGAAACAGACTAAAAATATGATTTTTTTCCCCCCCCTTGACCCATTGCTGAAAAGACAGAAGTAACTCTCACCATTGAGTCCACCTGCTGTCCTAACGTGTAGCTTTGGTGTGGTCTGTACAGCTAGCAGTAACAAGCTAATATGCTAACTAACAATCGTAGAAACAATTTAGGGTTTTTTCTAAATGTTTTTTTTGTACAGAGTTAGGATATTTCTGTTCACACAAAATTAATACATTAAGGGCAACAAGAGGGAACGGTAAACCTAAAAAGCTGTAGAAGCTAGCTTGTTAGCAATTAGCACAACTTTTTAGGATTCATCAAAGAATGGAACACTGTAGTAGTCTTGTAGCTCATCATTTTACTACTTTATTACTTACTAGCTGAGAATAAGATGATGAAATTAACATTTAATTTAATTTAAAGAGACTGACAACTCCAAAAAAAAGGCATAAGAAGGGAAACATGAAGAGACAGCTTGCTTGGCTCTTGTCCATGTTTTTTCATCTGTGAAAAATGTGTTAGAACAGCAATTTGTTGGATTTTTTTGTAGGCATGATGTTATTTTAGAGTTTTGTCACTAAGCTTGGGAGGTAAAGGGGACCAGTGGTTTGTCACACTTGTTAAAAATGAGGAAAAAGTGCAGGCATTAGCATCAGACTCTAGATCTCTGGATCCAATGTTATCCTGGTTCATACACATTGGAGGAAGACCAAAGAGAAGGTTTATGGATGTGGTGAGAGAAGACATGAGGGCAGTTGGGGTTAGAGAGGAAGATGCAGGAGATAGGCTAAGATGGCAAAAGATGACACGCTTTGGCGACCCCTAACGGGACAAGCCGAAAGGAAAAGAAGAAGATACACATTGGCACAGTGTCACCATTAATTCATAATAATTATGTACTGCAACTATTAGGTCACCAAAGCATCTCTTTCAGATAACTGACACTCACTGTAAACATCTGTGCATGATGAAGGCGTTAAGTCTTAGCTGAAGAACTGAGCTCCTCTTTTCACATTTAGCTGTGAGAGGCCTTGAATACTGACATTATTTCTTTCTGTATAACACTAAAAATAGATTGTGGTGTACGTTGGGGTTTGGAGGTAACGTTCCGCTTCTTAACATGTAAGCATACTCTCTTCGTCCTGAATTCACACTCAAGCACATGACTCACTCAGTGAGCAAGTGCGGAAGTTCTCTTCTGCGGCCAAACCTTGGATTTTTGTATAGTTTACGTACGTCATTTGTGTCTTCACTGAAGAGAGAACAAGTGACTTCACAATTTGCAGCAGACCAGATATAATATGAACGTGTAATTACAATGATGATGCACAAATGCCCATTCCGATTGTTGCTGTGTATCTAGGTTACGTATACTGTACAGTACTTATGTACAAGCATCCCTAGTAATATGACCACAAACACAATGTGATAAGAAATTGAGACGACCTACAACAAAGACAAAAAAGATGGGATTTTTTTTCATGTTGGGGTACTGTACACCGATTCCTCACATGAATTTTGCATTTTAGGAATGCTGATGTCCACGATATATTATGTACTAAAGTTTAGAACTACCGATGTACAGAATCATGGCTGTCTAATTGCATATTATATGTGTGGCAAAGTCCTGTTGAAGAGCTTTTTTGTCACTCCACTTCTCTCTGTTAGCATTGATGTTCAGCTTTAATAGCCTCAGAGCATATTAATTTAACGTGTCATTGTGGTTCGAGTTTTACACTGAGAGGTCTTTTAAATTGTATCACTTTAGCTACAAATAGCAATTTATTCTTGCAACCAGTAAACACAGTCTATTTTTGAGACTGCAGATTGTCTTCATAAAGGCAACCTTTTCAAAACATTTCTCAATAGAATTACCTAATGAAGTCCCGAAATGAAACGAAGACATGACCGAGTGTGTTCAACAGTTTGACCCTAATTAAATTTAATGGGACAATCTTGATGTACGAATTTAGAAATGCCTGCAAGGCACTTTTAGTACCTCTGCTTCTGGAATGTGCTCTTTGCTCATGCGGCTGTTGCACAGACAAATGTCACTTTTTTTCTCCACTTAGATGTGTCACAAATACAATGTGAAAATGTAAATACTTGAAGGGTAAAAAAAAAACCCACAAAAATTCTGAAATAAACATCTCGTGACACAATGTTCCTCTCGACGTTTGTCTTTGTACTTTGAGTGGAAAAGAAAAAAGCAATCTGATATTAAAAGAGCTTCTTGTCTTTTTGCTGTAATGTGCTGCGTAAATTAAGGCTGCTTTGAGCTGCTGACTATAGAAAAACAAACATGTTTTTCTAAAAACCTTATTCGTTAAAATGTCAATTACTTGTGTGCCATATCACAAGTATAAAGAACTAAGATTGCAAATTACTGCACATTTGGATTAGGATTTATTTTAGTTTGAGGGCAATACAATCTTGTTATATCTTAGTGAATGTTTGCCAATTATTTTATGGTTACTGACTCCTCTCTTAAATGTGGTTTAAGAAAAAATAGTGAATGATGAAGACATATCCCAAGTAAAGATCCTGGAAATTCTAGCCTTGACATTTTGTCTCAACATAACTTTATTTCTCTTTCTCCTTTAATCAAATACATTATAAAAGCAATTCCTACAAAGTACTAAAATAGCATTCATGACAGACCATACAAATTATAAGGAAACAGCCTGGTGTTGTTCCTGTAAGATGGATAGCAGACTGCATATCCATTAGATGTTAAAACAAAAAAAAAAAAGTAAAGATATTGTATCCAAACAAAT
Source organism: Syngnathoides biaculeatus (assembly GCF_019802595.1). Classification (NCBI taxonomy): domain Eukaryota; kingdom Metazoa; phylum Chordata; class Actinopteri; order Syngnathiformes; family Syngnathidae; genus Syngnathoides; species Syngnathoides biaculeatus. The sequence continues at coordinate 1,711,150 of NC_084640.1, read as the reverse complement.
AAAAATTCCTGTGTCCCAAGGAAACGCAACATGCGAGTTCAAATCAAATGTTCCACCAACTCCCCTTCTGTGGTTGGATGATTCATCAAGTGGCCTGCATGAGATTTTCAGTCACTGAGTTCACATCTTTTCAGTCTGAACTCGTCAGCAATTTCATGCTTTAAGGCTCATGACGACATTATCGGAGCACCTGATTGGTCGCACGCTGGCTGACATCGTTTTAGTGGCTCTTTTATTCCCTTACTTTTTCGTTAAACTGTTAATGAGATAGTGTATTTCCCCATATTTGGCAGCATTTAAATCAGCATATAGTACTGGGCAAAAGTCTTGGGTCAAAACAGGTTTTCACAGTCGTCATAGTAAAACCATAAATAGGATAGAGTTTCCAGGAAAATACCAAATTGAAATCCGTGACACTTAACAGAGGCGCAAGGGTCAACCCGAGCCCCCTAGATTAACAGCTTCTCTCTGTTATTGACATGCTGTACAAGAAATCTAATGGTGGCTGAAGACTTCTACAGTATGTCCATGACTGCATATCAACTGGCAACGGGTAGGTTGTGATAGTGTCGTCTTCATCAAAGTAAAATCGTTTATATGTAATCTCAATCTCTTGTGTTGGATTGTTGATTGCTCTTTCTTTAATTTGTTATAAAGTTTGTAATAGTAAACCCTCATATAGCAAGGGGGATGGGTTACAAAAAAACGCCACAATGAATAAAATCTGTAAAGTAGCGACCAATTATCCATCCATTTTCTTAGCCGCTTATCCTCACGAGGGTCGCAGGGAGTACTGGAGCCTATCCCAGCTGTCAGGCGGGGTACACCTTGAACTGGTTGCGAGCCAAACGCAGGGCACATGGAGACAAACAGCCACACTCACAATCACACCTATTAGAAATTTGGAGTATTCAATTAATGTTGCATGTTTCTGGGATTTGGGAGGAAACTGGAGTGCCCGGAGAAAACCCACGCAGGCACGGGGAGAACATGCAAACTCCACACAGGTGGGGCCGGGATCGAACCCGGGTCCTCAGAACTTCGAGGCGAATACTTTACCAGCTGACCCACCGTTCCGCCCGACCAATTATTTATTATGTAAATATATGTTTCATATATGCAATTCAATGCCATTTTGTGATTTTCATGTGAACTTTAGAGAGGTGCTGTATTTCACATTTTCACCTGAGTTCACCAATCCACACAATTCCATCTATTGTCCAAGCCGCTTATTCTCACTATTAAAATTTGGTGTGTGTTTAAATCATATGAATACCAGTCCATGTGGACATAATGTAAACAGGCGATTCCGCACAACATACTCCGCAAAAAGCATTTTGGTAATACAAACTTCATTCCGGTTATGTTTTTAACTGCAGTACTGTTGTTGTCAAGCTAAACATTGATCTTTACTTTCATTTGTTCTTGTTCATAATGTAATGATAATGCGCATTAGCTATTTGTTGGGCGACTGTTGTCATTTTATTAATTCATATAATAAAACTCGGCGGCATGGTGTAAGAGCTGTAGAGCGCTGGCCTCACAGTTTTGAGGACCGTGGTTCAAATCTCGGCGCTGCCTGTGTGGAGTTTGCATGTTCTCCCTGTGCCTGTGTGGGTTTCCTCCGGCAGTCTGATTTCCTCCCATGTCCCAAAAACATGCATTCATTGGAAACTCCAAATTGGCCCTAGGTGTGATTGTGAGTGTGACTGTCTGTCTTCATGTGCCCTATGATTGGCAGGTAAACAGTTCAGCTTGTACCCCGCCTCCTGGCCGATGACAGCTTGGATTGGCACCAGCACTCCTGCGACCCTCATGAGGATATGCAGCTCAGAAAATGGATGGGCAGATAATAAAACTTGACTGTTAATTTACTTTGATTAACATACCAATGAGATTATGAGTCATGGCTGCCACATTAGACTCATATAGCATTTAAACATAAGAGCATGAGAGTATGAAGATGAGGAACTGCACAACACTGAATCCATAATAAGTCAACTGCGATAAAGTGAGGGATCGTATATACTATGCTAGCAGTCTTCATGTGTTGCTCCACCATTCCTATTCAAATAGCACTAAGGTAAGTAGACTTTCCTAAGGCAAGGCTATGTGATTGTTTTAAGTAAACGTGTATTTCTATTTCATTTGTTTAGTTTGACAGTAAACCTCAACTGAGTTGAGTTCAATAACCTCCATATGGCACTCTTAGATTTTTTTTTCAGTCAGGTAGCTCCTATCTTAAGGCACCACTGTAATGTATATTTATTTTTCTACTGTATATATTGTTGCCTTGTGAGTGGCAAGCAACCAGTCCAGGGTGTATACCAGTGGTGTTCGCTTGAGCTCATCCGAGACCCATGATGACAAGCACGATAGAAAATGTATATTATATTTTCATACAGTGAACCCCTGTTCCGTATAAAAACGATTTTATCTCTGCAACATGATTTAAACACATTTTTCTCAAACATGCAAATGCAGATGAACACAAAAGAAGCATAAAATCTACACAGTGTAGTACCTGTATTAGCCGCATTGGCCTTTTAGAGGCCGGGCGTGGTAGAGTACCTTGTTCACGAGTTTGTGTGTGAGTGTCTGCAGGACAGCTGTGGCTGAAAGCAGCAGCTGCGCAAGTGTGCTTGTGGTGTTTCACTGTTCTCCTGGCCTTGAATCAACAACTGGAAAGTGCATCGGCAACTGTGGCTCTCTTTTCACATATGCGAGGGCATAAAAGTGAGTAAAATTGATTCGCAACATAGCAGGGATGTGAACGATGAATTGCAATAGAGCGCTGGGGGCACCACATATATTTAAAGTATTACTTTTGGGAAAAACATTCATAACATTTTTTTTAAAATAAAAGCCGCCCTGTAATAAACGCCTAAACCCTGCATTCTCTGCAGTTGAGTCCACAACACTGATCACCTTTTGAGGAAATACAGTATTTACTTTTGGCAGAAACAATATAAAAATCACAAGAAATTCACTGAAAAAACATTCACTCTTGTAGCATGACAGGAACATTTCTGGTGCACGGTTTCACGTACTGAGACATTACAAAACGACATCCAAGTGTTTTTGATGCCTTTGCCCAATAATCAAAGGCAATTCAGCCACAGTGTTGAGTTCAAATTACTGTGAAAAATGAACGAACAGAAAGACAAAATCTCCTGGCTTTATACTGCACGTTGTGACAAAGGTAAATATCACAAACATCAGCAGGGACGCAACATAGTGAAGGGCAGTTTTACAAATTATTTCATTTAAAATATCCATTTCTGGAGGAATACATGGTTTGGGGTCTTTACCGCAAAGCTCAGCCTTCACACTATATACTGGTATACGTCTGCCTTGCCGTGATCGGGCGTCGCAAAAGGGTTGAGCCAAGCCACGGAGAACGGGTGACCAAATACCACTTTCATGTTCATCCATTTGGACTTTTTGAGCCATTTTCTCTCCTCCTTTTTCAGCTGCTCGATACCCTGTGAGGTAAAAACAGGAGGCTGTTATATTTCTTTTTTTCAACAGGAGTGATGGACAAAAATCCTATTGAAACTGAATCTAAAGAGCGCTGTAAGAACACAATTTAAAAACTTATATCTATTGAAAACAATTGAATTTAATCAGAATGTTGATTAGAACGCAGAAGCTTCAGATCTGTGCTTTGCAAACTCCCTGGCTGGTTGAACCCAAACATATGAGCGCACACAATCATCCCCTTTTGGACAGAATCCTTGTGAGAACACCCTGGCTTCAGTTGTCTGGGTAACAGAGACGCAAATAGGCTAGACGTGGATGACGCGACGCTCACCGTTTCATCGGTGCAGATGGAGTGCACCTGCGTCCCAAACATGACTGCAGTGAAGAGTAAAAACAGAAGGCCCTCGAAGGACAGCAGGATGAGGAGGATGACGGTTGCCGGCGCAGAGAAGGTACTGCACTCTGAGGAAGGAAAGGAAATACCTGAACATGAAGGGTTAAGTCACGTGACATTGGAGATTGAAGCGGGTTAAATGTGCACACAATTTGAAATTCTCACATAGGGGTGTCCTCACTTTTGTTGTTGGCAATTTAGACATGCATGGCTTTGTGCTGAGTTACAGTGAAGGAAATAGGTATTTGAACACCCTGCTGTATTGCAAGTTCTCCCACTTAGAAATTATGGAGGGGTCTGAAATTTTCATCGTAGGTGCATGCCCACTGTGAGAGACATAATCTAAAAACAAAAATCCAGAAATCACAATGTATGATTTTCTGATTATTTAATTGTGTGGTACAGCTGCAAATAAGTATTTGAACAGCTGTGAAAAACAATGTTAATATTTGGTACAGAAGCCTTTGTTTGCAATGACAGAGGTAAAATGTTTCTTGTAGTTATTCACCAGGTTTGCACACTGCAGGAGGGATTTTGGCCCACTCCTCCACACAGATCTCTAGATCAGACGGGTCTCTGGGCTGTCCCTGAGAAACACGGAGTTTCAGCTCCCTCCAAAGATTTTCTATTGGGTTCGGACTGGAGACTGGCTAGGCCGCAGTAGAACCTTGATATGCTTCTTACGGAGCCACTCCTTTGGTTTCCTGGCTGTGTGCTTCGGGTCATTGTCATGTTGAAAGACCCAGGCATGACCCATCTTCAATGCTCGGACTGAGGGAAAGAGGTTGTTCCCCAAAAGCTCACAATACATGGCCGCAGTCCTCTCCTTAATACAGTGCAGTAGTCCCGTCCCATGTGCAGAAAAACACCCACAAAGCATGATGCTACCAACCCCATTCGTCTTCCTCCAAACACAGTTAGTGGAATTATGACCAAAAAGTTCCATTTTGGTCGCATCTGACCACAAAACTATTTCCCTTGACTCCTCTGTATCATCCAAATGGTCCTTGCCAAACTTAAGACAGGCCTTGACATGTGCTGGTTTAAGCAGGGGAACGTTCCGTACTATGCATGATTTCAAACCATGACAACTTAGTGTCACCTTGGAAATGGTGATCCCAGCTCTTTTCAGGTCATTGACCGAGTCCTGTCGTGGAGTCCTGGGCTGATTCCTCACCTTTCTAAGGATCACTGAGACCCTGTGGGGTGATATCTTGCATGGGGCTCCACTCCGATTTAGATTGTCATGTTTAGCTTCTTCCATTTTCTAATGATTGGTCCAACAGTGGATCTTTTTTCTACCAAGGTGCTTGGCAATTTCTCCATAGCCCTTTCCAGCCGTGTGGAGTTGTACAATTTTGTCTCTGGTGTCTTTGGACAGCTCTTTGGTCTTGGCCTCGTTACAAGTGTGAGTCCTACTGATTGTATGGGGTGGACAGGTGTCTTTATGCAGGTAACGACCTGACACAGGTACATCTGATTCAGGATAATACATGGAGTGGAGGTGGACTTTTAAAGGCAAACGGACAGGTCTTTGAGGGTCAGAATTCTAGCTGATAGACAGGTGTTCAAATACTTATTTGCAGCTGTATCACACCTACATTGTAATTTCTGGATTTTTCTTTTTAGATTATCTCTCTCACAGTGGACATGCAGCTACAATGGAAATTTTAGACCCCCTCCATGATTTCTAAGTAGCAGAACTTGCAATATAAGCAGGGTGTCAAATACTTAATTTACTTCACTGTATTAGGAGTGGACAATAAATTAAGACTGTTAGACACACTGTATACTTTGGACTTTACATTGAAGAAGAGTGTCATTTCTTTAATGTTGTTCCATGAAGGTATATAACACATTATTTACAAAACTGCGAGCGGGTGTCCTCACATCACTGAAATACTGAACTGAGTGATGAACTGATGAACATTTTGCGAATAAAGCTCTCACTTACTTGACCAATCTTCTTCAAAGCAGAATACAAAATGGAACCCCACCATGGCCAACGCGTGGAACGATATTAACGCAATGTACATCTGCAGATAAAAACAACACAGGCACATTTGCAAAAATCTAGATTCTACATTATTGTCAAAATATATTAGTATTAAAGTTCATTGCCCAAGTGTGGACTATAAAAAAATAAACTAGGAGCCCTAACTCAAATGCTCATACAGTCAAAGCGATCGCTCAAAACTTTTGAGATAACCAGAAACCTGGGTGAAGTCTTGAGGCTGGAACACAAGAACGCTATGAATGCGTGAACCCAAATTTTAATTTTTATAAATGTTCATTCAAAGCTATTTGTTTCAATGCAGAATTTCTATATGAGATGATTTCAGGAGACTCACCGTGAAGAGCACAAAGTACTTTTGATTGTTCTCTCCTACACAATTGTTGACCCAAGGACAGTGGTGGTCCATCTTTTTGATGCAGCGTTTGCACACACTGCACACACACAGGCAGGGATAAGAAAGACCTTAAAAGTCATAGCTTCATCTCCGCAGCAGTTATTTATACATCGAGCCATCCATTTTCTTTGCCGCTTATCCTCACTAGGGTCACGGGGAGTGCTGGGGCCTATTCCAGCTGTCAACGGGCAGGAGGCGGTTGCCAGGCAGTCGCAGGGCACATAGAGACAAACATCCGCACTCACAATCACACTTAGGGGCAATTTAGAGTGTCCAATTAATGTTGGATGTTTTTGGGATGTGGGAGGAAACCGGAGTGCCCGGAGAAAACCCACGCAGGCACGTGGAGAACATCCAAACTCCACACATGAGATGGCCGGGATTGAACCCGAGTCCTCAGAACTGAGGCCAACGCTTTACCAGCTGAGCCACCGTGCCACCTGCTATTTATACATTTCTAGAGTAATACAGGATATCCACAAATTTCTTTTTTTACAATTTAAATTGAGTACTGTATCCATGTGTAGAGGTGGATTGAATGAGGCAAATTAAAAAAACTCAATGTGATGAAATAAGGCGGCACAGTGGATCAGCTGGAAAGTGTTGGCCTCACAGGTCTGAGGTCCTGGGTTCAATTACAGACTCGCCTGTGTGGAGTCGCAGGCTCCAGCACTCCCCGCGACCCTCGTGAGGATAAGCGGCTAAGAAAATGGATGGATGGTGCACATATCAGCCGATGAAGAAGGAGGTAAGGAAATCGAGCTGTCAGATGACCCTTACGACTGTATGAGGCTCGACGTGGAGAACGTTCCCTGCATAGTGACATTGTGCAAGGTGAGCTCACTCAAGGGGCACACACAGGCACAAGTCTAGTCAGTTTTTATTATTATCAATACAAAAGGTGAATTGTTTTGCGTGTTTGTTGGATGGATGGATTTAAACCTGTAACCGTTTGGTCCCCAAGTCCTTGATATGTTTCAATTTCTACGTTTCTGTTCACATTCCAACTATAGTCTTTCTCACAGACTGTCACAATGGTTTGTCTCAATTTGCTGGTTCTACAGTTCAATTATTCTGCAGTCATTTTTCACTTTTCACGGCAGAATCCTGTGTACCCTCTGCTGCCACAGAATTAGGTCATTATCAAGCTAGGAAATTCTACAGGAAATGTGACATATGGTCTGTAAAAAAATGAAAAAAAGTTAAAATGCGCATCAGGCAGGGGGCAGGGATGGAAAAACTATTAATGCGGACAGAATATCGAGAAAAAGTCACATCAGGCCTTTTTTCCTGGAAGGTTTGTACAGAGCTGTATTTTCTCATCTGTTGTCCTCATGCATGCTAGTCAGTGTACCTGCAGTGGTGAGCTCTGTCAGGCTTGATGCTACAGCATTTAGGACACTTGTAGACCACCTGTCCTGGTTTGAGCTGGAGACTTTCAATGAACTCTTTGGTTGCATTTCCTTTTGGCACAGCTCCCTGGTAAACGAGAAAAAAAACACAGTGGTTAGGATGGAAGAACTGGTTGCAGACAATAGTACACAGTACCTGCAATACAAATTAGGACAAATGCAAGTCAAGAGCAACGTTTAGGTTGATTTTGTCCAGTACTAGCACTGTAATTAAAAAAGGCACAGCAAAGAATGTTGTAAAGCAGCAGAAGGTATCTGATGGCCCTACTTATCATAATGCTTTACACTGCCTATGTACCGGACCGTCACTGTGATGTAAGGGATATCATGCTTTCGGCACGAAATTGCCCATTTCGGCAGAGTTGCTTGGGTTGTCGTTGCCACCACTCGAGCAGAGCACACTTGCCTTTTGTAGGCATGTGCTTATGCAAAGTGTGTGCTTGGCGACCTTAAGTGGATACATAGAAGACCTGCACCTCTCTAAAGTTTAATTGCTTACTTGAAGCGCTTAAATATTTTAAAAAAATATATATAGCATACTTGACAGATTTTGTCTATTGCAAGCGTTTTCTGGGACAAAACCTAAAAAAACGAGGAATTTTACCAATTGTGGTCATTGACTAACCGGGTCAGTGCACATGGCCCTGGCGTGAGATGCGAGGGCGAGGAAGGCTAAGCTGTTGAAGAGAACCCCATTGAAGAGGCTGTAGGCCACGTTCTTGGCAGGCCAAAGCATTACGAACACCACCACGAACTCTGCATAGAAGACCAGCAACCAGGTAATGACGGCACACACGATCCCGCAGCCGTCACGGATGAACCACATTGTGTCAGAGGCACTGTGAGGAGGGGGAGGGGCGCAGTGTTCAGGCCTCAGGTAACCAGCCTGGCGCTCGATGTCCCTTGTGCGGTGAGCCGGGCTCTTCATTCTACAGCAGCCGTGGCTTTAACCGCATGCTGAAAGGTAAAATTCGGAGAGAATAATTTTTTTTCCATCATAAGTTCATCGACTTCATTTCTTGCTTTAGTTATTGTGCATCGTGGTGCCTGTCATAAGTTCTCTGAAAATTCTCCCCTTCCTTCTACGGGGGGCATCTGATTACATTACTACAGCTACTACAGCAACACTCCACACTCCTGTTTTGTAACAATTTGTTATTTAAAAAAATAAATAAATGACTGAATAAACTTAAGGGTGTGAATGAGGTACTCCCTTACTTGTGGTAAAGTGACACGCAGATGTTGTATCAGCTCCAGCTCAATTTCCAAGGTCCAAGTCACACGTTTTATGATACATTATATATTTTAAATATGCTGAAGTTTATAAACAGGAGATTTAACGCAGAGGTCAAAAGCATGCAGCAGTAACAGCAAAGCTGCGTCTCCGGCAGCAGAAGGTAGTCAAATGCAGCGCACTATTTTAGATTTCAAGGGGGGGAAAAAAAAAAAAAATCAGGAAACACCATTTCAGTTCTATTAATCATCTTACCTCTCTATTTCTCTCCTGGGACTGTGGCTAAAATGTCATTTTTTTTTAATTTCTTATCTTGAAACTCAAATCACGTAAAGTGAAAGTCTCTCCTCCACCGCTGTCCCGTGTTAGCGCAGCCACAGCTAACACGTCTATACTCTCCCGGCAGTGGCGGTCCACACTGCTCTGACCACACTTTCACCACGCAGTTTCAGTGCGATATTAATGTTTTTTTTTTTCATATCTTCAATCTTTCGGCAGTCGGTGGTTTAACTACCTCTGTACTTCCTTCCCTGTCCAGTCGGAATCCTCCACAGATCTTGAAACGGGAAAACAGGGCCAACCAGGAAGTAAGTGAGACTTGATGGAGTCATGAGGATGTTGTGTTCAAGACGACAGTATTTCATCCACTTTATCTCTCAGATGTCACTTTCACCCACAAGCCTGATTGAGACTGCTCGGCATTTCTGTGAATACGAACGTAACGTAACAAATAAATCCAGTGATTTGAATTTTTGTCTGTGTGTATATATTACCAAAGGGCACTATGTATTCACTTGACACTTATTTAACTTTGTCTGACATACACTATATTGAATAATAACTTTGACAGAAAATAGTTTGCTCTAAATAAATAGATAAAGAACAAAATAAACCAGTTAATTAGAATAGATTAAATTACACGCACAAAGTATCAGTTTCTTATATTTAAAATGGTTTCTTTGGGACCGCATTGCGTTAATTTCACGTCCGGGAGGTCCGGATGAACGAAGCAAGCGTTCAATAAAGTGGTCTGGCTTGATGACGTCATATTCACGCGACACGCACGATTTGAATATGGCAACAGTGCAAGTTAGCGAAGCTGAAAAAGTGTACATTTTACATGGCATAAGGGTAAGTGTTGACAAAGCAAATATTATAGATTTGAATTAGAATTTCGTGTGTAACATGTTGCCATTTCAAAATGATAAGGATGATCTACGAGTGGATGGAAGGGGTTGTGAAGACTATCGACACATGGAGGTTGAGACTGACTTGGTGTCCAATACCGACGGATCAGCGAAAGTTTCTCTGGTATTATTGTCTTTATGTGTGTTCTTATTGGTTACATTGTATTTTGGAGGCGATTTGACTTGGCGTGCTTTCAGGCTTTATAGGCTTGACAACATTGTATTCATGTTTGTAGGGGCACACAGCAGTTCTAGTGGGAATTAAGGCTGAAATTGGGAAACCGAGGCCCATGGCTCCAGATGAAGGCTATTTAGAGTTCTTTGTCGATTGGTAAGTTGGAGCATACTGCAAACAGAGAGATGAGCGTTGAATGCAAACAGCCCGGAATAAAGATTGGATGAAATTAGTCATCGTTCTTAGTCACGAGTTAATACTACTAAAACTATATATATATATCATGCATGCATGTTATCAAAGATTCTTCTTTATGTTTTGGCCGACACTCAGGCAGATAAGTTTCTTGTTGTGGGTATCGCTTTTACTGTTGCTCTCTAGTTCAGCCAACGCCACCCCCGAGTTTGAGGGGCGAGGAGGGGAGGAGCTCGGGACGGAGCTCAGCAATACGCTGTACAAAGTCTTCAACAACAGGCACAGCGTGGACTTGAAGAGGCTGTGTATCAGCAAGGGAGAGCACTGCTGGGTGCTCTATGTGGATGTATTGGTAAGAGAATTGTACATTTTTCTTTGCCATCTTGAATTCGCAGACATTAACATCTGGATTCCATGACTCGCATTCTGCAGCTCCTGCAATGTGATGGAAACCTGTATGATGCCATCTCAGTAGCTATCAAGGCAGCTCTCTTCAGCACAAAGTAAGTTCTGGATAAACGGTTTATTGTATCCGACTTGTGTCCCACGTGTAAATTTGTCATCCAGCTATTTTGTGGATAGGGATCATATTGGGACTTACAACATAGTTGCTTTGGACCAAGATACTGCATGATGATATAAAAAGTTCCTCATTTCACTTCAGCATAGTTTCTTGGTAACCAGAAGGCGGAAAAGCATTATTTATGTTTAAATTATGCTCCTTAATTTAGTAATTTAGCTAATTGGAAAGAGTGTGTCACAAGATTGTGCCAGGTAAATCTTATATTGGCCTGAGCATTCCTCATTTAAAAAAACACTATTCAAGCAACAGGTTTCTCGTGTTTTTGAGATTGCAGTTGATTACTATGGGGGGCCACAATGGAAAATGGTGGGAGCCCCTCAGCAACACAGGGAGCACAAGTTTAAAGGGTTTTTTGGTACCGTTGAACCTTTAGTTCCAAATTTAGAATTATAAAGTGTGAACTGAACTAGTTTATTTTTGGAACGATGAACTTTGAACTTGTTCACAGAGGAAATGAACAATCCCAACACTAATCCTGTATTATTTCACATTGGAATATAAAACTAATAATCAAACAATTGCAGGTTTAAAAAAATAAATTGCACTGTACCGGTATTTTTCTTCCCAATATCATGCCACCCTCATATGAATGTAATGTCCAGGTATATATAAATCAATGAGAATATATGACATGGGTTTATTCTTCAATTTTGATCAATTTATTACCTGTTTTTGTCTGAGAATTCTGGATTGAAGAGCTAAAGGACTTTTTGGTAAAGCCACAAGAGGGCATCATATCCCATGTGACAGCAGGTCACAGTTGAAATGGAATACTGATGCATTACTTTCAAATACACATAACAGTATTTGAGAGTTCATGGCCTCTGGCCTACAGTTTTAATCATCCATACATTTTCCAAGCCCCTTATCCCCACAAGGACTGCGGGAGTCCTGGAGCCCATCCCAGCTAAATTCAAGCGAACACCGTATACTGACCAGTTGAAAATCCTGGAAGATGGTGGATTGTGGCTGCTCACGGTTATTTGTTTGTAGTTTTTACTATGTATTACCAGACGAGGTACTGGAGCGCTTTTTCTGGCAGAATCCCCAAAGTGCACATATCAGCCGATGAAGAAGGAGGTAAGGAAATCGAGCTGTCAGATGACCCTTACGACTGTATGAGGCTCGACGTGGAGAACGTTCCCTGCATAGTGACATTGTGCAAGGTGAGCTCACTCATGGGGCACACACAGGCACAAGTCTAGTCAGTTTTTATTATCAATACAAAAGGTGAATTGTTTTGCGTGTTTGTTGGGGGGTAGGTGGGCCACAGGCACGTGGTGGACGCCACCCTGCAGGAGAAGGCGTGCTCCGTAGCCAGCCTCATCATCTCTGTCACACACAAGGGAGCCGTCACCTGCGTGCGGAAGGTGGGGGGAGGCAGCCTGGACCCTGAGAGCATCTTTGAAATGACAGAAGTAAGTCAACAGGGTTTAGGCGTTAGGTTTAGGTTAGGTCTACATGAAATGCAGTAGCATCTACTATTACATTACCAGTGGAAAGGTCTACCATCTTAAAGGGCCACTGACAGCCCAATATACATTTTAAAATAGATGTTATGAAAACTACATCTAATATTCACTTCAATGTTTATACAAAAAAAAAATAAGCGGAGAGTGTGTCATTCATACGCAAAGTTGCGGAAGTCTCACTCGACATCCCAGTGGCGGCCAAATTGCCTGCAACGTCATTTGCAGATGTAAGACTGGGACAGTCGCCATAGAAATCACATAGTGGCGCCTGCTATGAGAGAGGAACAAGAGAGATTTTCTGATTTATCCGACACCCCTTCTGACACGAAAGCTCTTTTCGAAAGAGAACATCTCACAATCGACTGAAGTGACCCTGGCAATATTACCCTATCGTTTCGAGCCATATTTAGATGATCTGTGGATCACTTCTAACAACAGACTCCACGATAGTATGTATGACAGTATGTAGCATACTAAGAAGGACCAATGCCGGGCGAAGTAACTACTTCATGGATGGGGTGGTGCGGGGGGTGGGGGGTGCTCCTTATACCTTCCGCATCTGGCCAGACCATGTTAGCCCCGATCCACCTCCACGTCGAGGCTGGCGGCGACGAACAACACCAGCCCCGTTGGCAATGAGCAACGCCAAGAGAGAAAGATTACGTCACCCCCCCAACTATTATTTATTTTAATAGCTCCATACACACTTACCTCTCATTTAGAACCCATAAAGTTTTCGTCCTTTGCACCTGTGCAGTCAATTTTTCACGACAAACTGGGTCTTTTGGAAATATATGAAGAGTGAATCCAACCTCCCAAGTGTTCAGACAAAATCCAACAATACAATGAGCTGGCATTTTAGTTAACACACAGGAAAAAAACAGCTAATTTCTCACAGGTACAATAGGTGTAAATACGCGACCCCACCACTGGAGGCGTCTGCAAAAAAAAGTCACTTCCTGCTTCTTCAACACAAAGTCCGAGAGAGACTTTTCCTGATGGGAGATGAATAAAATGATATATGCCAACATTCAGACTTGCTGTGAAAAAACGGATGGGACCATTCTGGATAATTATTTTCGGTTAAAAACGTATAAAATGTTATGTTTTAGGTGTCAGTGGCCCTTTAATGAAAGCATACAATGTGAAAACACCAAAGACAAGCTAACAGAAACTAGCATTGTTCTTACGATAATTTTAAAACTTCAAACAATTTCCACAAGTGAAGTTAAATATCATCCAAACATTGGGGGTACATTGGGGCTGCAGATTATTTCTACAGTAGTGTAAGCAGGAATTGTTAAATAACAACTAACATCTCGTTGATTCTCCAGACAGGTAAACGTGTCGGCAAAGCCCTTCACGTACCGCTCATGAAGCTTCTGCAGCAGGAGGAGAGTTTAGGAACAATGAGACAGAAAGTGGGATTTCTTGGTTAGCGATGTCATTGTTTTATACAAAACAGTAGTACTATGTATATACAGTGTCATCTTGTATAATTTTCTAGTAAAAATAAACTTCCAATTTGTACAGATTACTTGCCTTTGTGTAAACTGTTAATTTCCTTTGGACAGTGTTGTTTAATGTGTACGGTATGAGTGAAAACAATTAAAGTTGAGGAATGTTAATAAATCTTCAGTTTTACCAAAAGAAACTAATTAAAAAAAAAAAAAACAAGAATCAGCGTGGGCAGTCCTTTACTTTGACCCTTTTGAGATGGAGGAGATGGAATGCAAACATACAGTATACAGTACAGGCAAATTAGTCAGCAAAATTAGCTATTTGGAACTCAAAATAGGCCATTTACGTGAATCGTATAGATCCAATAAGTTTTTCACAGGGTGGGGGGTCGCTGAGGTCAAAGGCTGTTTCGCACTCCCCGAACAGTGGAAGCTATTGTAACTCGAAAGTTTATCATTGTAATGAGTAACGTTGTCATTGTAATGAAAAGGGATTCCCCAGCCCTCTGGAAATATTTTTTTTTTTATTTTAACATACATTAAGGAAGACTCGACGGCACGGTTGATCACCTGAAAGTGTTGGCCTCACTGTTCTGAGGTCCTGGGTTCAACCCCTGCCCTGCCTGTGTGGAGTTTAGATGGATGGATATATATATATGTGTAGACTGCATATGAATGTCAACAAATTGAGAGGAGCTTGTTGAATCATAGGCAGTTGCCCTGCTGGTCCCTTAAGGCGGTCTAACTAATTGGGATGGGTTCTTTGTGTAATTAATCCATCCATTATCTTCACCGCTTATCCTCACGAGGGTCACGGGGAGTGCTGGAGCCTATCCCAGCTGTCAACGGGCAGGAGGCGGGATACACCATGAACTGCTTACCAGCCAATCGCAGGGCATATAGAGACAAACAGCCACACTCACAATCACACCAAGGAGCAATTTAGAGTGTCCAATTAATGTTGCATGTTTTTGGAATGTGGGAGGAAACCCACACAGGCACGGAAGAACAGGTAAACTCAGGGATGAGAATTTCACGACGATTGGCGGATTTCCGACTTTTTCAGATCAAAATGACCATTCTCGAGATAAGCGCAAATCCGTTGAGAAAATTTCAGGGAGTAGGATATCGTGCCCCTGCCTCTCGATGGTGGGCTCCAAGCTGCAAGTTCAGCTTCGTGCTAGCACAAGCACGACTATCATATGCTGTTCTAACATGCTCGGTAGTGTAAATATTTTCATTTTGCGACATAAACAAAACTTGTTTGCGGCAGATTACTCGATTGGACAACGGAGTTATACAGTATAACGATCCAATCTTGTTAGTGGTTAATTGAGTTTCACCATTGCCATGTACATGTGTTCTCAGTTCTCAGGAATCGCAGTGTAACTTGTTAGGCGCGTGGGACTTAGCGCAAACTGAGCGACGGTGTGTTCAAAGTTTTACGATGGCAAAAGTGTTAGAAAAAAAGGATGAAGATCGAGCGAGGGCAATTGACAAGGATGCTGGAATGGAAACTTTCAGACGGGCATGGCTTGAAAACAGTGTAAGCGTGCAGATAGGACCGAAAACGGTATCAACATGTCTAACCGAACACATACATAAAGTGGACATTCCCGGTAAAGTGCTGTGCACTCTGTGTTCCAAAAGGAGCAAAAAGTATCCAGGAGGACACTCAGAACCCCCCCCCCCATCGACAGACATTTTCAGTGTTTTTCCAAATTGACCCCTCCGTACAGGGCACTTAACCAAGCCTCCTGAAGTGACGTCACGCCACGTGCGCTGACGTCAGACAAACAATTAGCAAAAATGGCGGCGCAGCAAGAAAAGAATAGAGCGAAACTGTCCGATTTACCGACTGATTTCTCACTCGCATTCTTAGCTAACAGTGAAATATCGTTGAAAAGCAGACAGCAGGGCTTCAAGTATTTCAGCGAGCGGTATTTCAATGGTATTTACATGCATATCGACGGAGAAACCATTGATATTAGCGCGAGATCTTTCTGGAGTCATAGGAAGACCAAGAAGCCACATAATATAATATAACCCAAAGACGAATTCGTCATTGACAGTTTCTTATTTTCGTGTTACATATCACACTTGTGTGCAGAATCTGCATATGTATCTGTATAGCCGTTTTTGAACCGCCGTATGAAGGAAAAGAAGGCGAGCCTTGATTTACGAGTTGTTTCTCTCGTTTTCTTTGTGTAACGTCACACGCTCCCCTCAATAATTATTCTTGAATTAGTGCCGAACCTCTGTAAGTCCCGACCGAGTACAACAATCACTACTTTAGTGTCCTCAAACATCCTTCCTTCAGTCTTGGTGTCTCGGTGCACGTCGAAGGCTTTTAGGACTGCTAGTCCGGTTTAGCTTAGCTCATTAGCCGCGAACAAAGGGACACGTTTGTGCAGTCAGATCATCGCAAAATATCGCTCAACACTGATCAAGTGTGTCAATCATTCACACGTAGCTATATTATGCAAGCGAAGAACTGCTAATTCATTTATAAGAGACATGTATTGAAAATCAAATATAGGGAATACCTTCGAGCTAAAACAGTCCGGTTTAGTGTAGCCACGAACAAAGGGACACGTTTGTGCAGTCAGATCATCGCAAAATATCGCTCAACACAGATCAAGTGTGTCAATCATTCACACGTAGCTATGTTATTCAAGCGAAGAACTGCTAATTCATTTATATGAGACATGTATTGAAAATCAAATATAGGGCATACCTTCGTGCAAACACAGTCCGGTTTACCATAGCCGGCAACAAAGCGACACGTTTGTGCAGTCAGATCATCGCAAAATATCGCTCAACATAGATCAAGTGTGTCAATCATTCACACTTAGCTATGTTATGCAAGCGAAGAACTGCTAATTCATTTATATGAGACGTATTGAAAATCAAATATAGGACTTACCCTCGTGCAAACATATCTGTTCCGGTTGATGAACTCAGTTGATCATGCTGTCTTCCACAAAGTTTTATCCATCAAAGACATTTTTCGTACTCTGTCTTCTGTTCCGGTTGATTTTAGATGGATTCAGTTGATGATGCAGTCTTACACAAAGTTTGATCCATCAAAGACATTTTTCGTATTGGGTCTTCGGTTTTGGAAAGGGTACGAATTGAACTCCACCAACTAGTCTTTCAGGATACCTGTCGTCACTATATAAAGTCCGTGACTACACCTCTTAACCATATCTATTGTTATCTATAGAACCCAAATACTCGATAAAACGCCAACAGAAGCTATACTGGACCATCCAGCGTTGTCTGAGATTTGAGTCTGAGATTATGCAGATCTCTGGCCTCTGATTGGTCAGTGACGCGGATTGCGCAATTTCTACGGAGGGGTCAATTGGTCATTCTCATCCCTGAAACTCCACACAGGCTTTTCCGGGATTGAACCCGGGACCTCAGAACTCTCAGGCCAATGCTTTATCAGCTGCGTCACTGTGCCGCCCCTCTTTGAGTAATATAAGGGAAAATGATCGTTTGGTCGAGATATAGTCAGTCCTCAAGCAACAATATTCTGAGACTTGTTTGAGCAGCCTGTCAAAATAGAGTAAAAATAACCCAGCATAGAGATCATAAAAGCATGTGCTCGTTTGTCAGGAAAAACAATCTTCTAATTGAATCAGTCTTCATCAAGAGGCAGCTTTGACTTTGACTTTTTTGTTTTGGAAAGACTCCGAGAAAAGAAAACTAAACAGAAACTATGAACCCCAGCTGCTCTTTCAGATGAAATGTTCAAGCCATATGATATTCGTCGAACTGGAAAAGGGTCCCTCTGATATCTCCAAAACTGTAAACCTAAAAAAAAAAACCTCAGATGAATGCATCTATCTAGCTATATAGCTGCGCTTTCCATTTTATCATTCATCATTATTTATTATCAAATCAAAACAGTCTTTATCACCCTGGAGAGGACTCGTCTGAATCCAGAGATGATCACACACGATGGCCACAGGAAGCCAACAATATTATTTTCATGATAAAGTCAAAATGGGGATTTTGAGCCAGATGTCAAAAACATGAAGGGTCTCTGCAGCCGTGAGGCAAGGGTTGTAAAACTTGAACGATGCTTCACCTTGAGCATCTGTCCCGTCTTCAGGAATGACTGAAAGGGTAGAGCTTGGAAGACTTTCGGACCCATGGGGCTTCTTATGGTAAAAGAATTCAGTCATAATTTGTAAACCTGAAATCTTTTGGGGAAGACCGTCAATAGGAAATATACAATCATCAATAAGCAGTACAGAAAATTGTTCAGTACTTCGTGTACAAGTAGCTGATCTCCAACAAGTGACTGAACGGCAAAAACTGTTTCATCCAGAAGTCGACCAATCCAGATCCAAGGATGTCATGAATGACTTTTGCAACCTTATGATGACACTTTGTCACTATAAGTGCAGCGCCAAAGATATCCGTTTTGATGACTCGCACTGGCAAGGTAGCAGTAAATTGTTAGACATTGTCTCATGATGTTAAAATGCGAGCCAATTCTCATTCAACCAGGAAACGTATCAGTTAATTCCGATATATGAGTTGACCTTAGCTTCACCTATTGGAAGGATTTTTTTTTTTTCTGGAGAAGCCGCTTTTTTTATATATTTTTTTATATTTTTTAATAAGGTCAAAATGGGTTCTGTAATTATGTAACATAGTTGAGGAAACTTCCAGAATCTCTGCACCTTGTTGTTTTTGCCACGTGGCTCAGGCTGACGGTTTGAATAAAGAGAGACCAGATGGGAAGAAACGATTCCAGACGTCTGTCACACGCTCCAAAGTCTGAGTTTAGGCCGATCCAAAGCAAACTCCTGTTCCCGGCCTGCAAATTTAGGAAACCAATTTTGTGGAATTGTCACTTTTTAAAAAAAAAAACAGTTTGGCATGGAAATGAGACATTTCACAGTTTCCAATGAGTTATCAGTTGAAGTACATCATTACTAAAATCATTAACCAATTTGAAACACAAGAGAAGCCTGTCCTGAAAGGATGTGGCACACATTCTGGAAAAAAATACCCCATCTTTTTTGAATGCAGGTTACTTAATGCACAATGAGATTTTTTTTTAAATATACTATTAAAAACAGCACATGGTTATGTCATCAGTACTGAGGAGGGTTTTACACCATCTCACTATTTTTCACATACTCGCACACAAGAGAGAGAAAGGGAGGGTTCGGAGGCAGGAGATAAATAGCGAAGGCTCCACGTTGGCGCGTCGTCAGTCGAGCGCAGCGTAGCCATGGAGTCCAAAGGTGTGTGCGTCCTCGTGCTCATGCTGATGCTGGTCCACTGCTCACTTCAGCAGGCTCCACCGAAGAAGAAGCCTGTACGAAAAGGTAGACTGCACCAAAAAAAAAACAAAGTATTCAGCAATACTATTGCAATCCTGTTATTTTTTTATATATATATTGAATGTGATGTTTTAGTGTAATCAAAGGGACATCAGTAGTAGTTTGTATAGTGAATATGAAAATGTGTGCAATCTTTGTGTGTGTGTGTTTGAATTAGACAATAATGCCGCCATTGAGGATTTACAAAGGCAGATTAATGACATCGTGCAGGACCTCAACCTCCTGAAGGAAGAACAGGCCTTGCAAAGAGGTAAAAGTCATCATATGGAGCAGAGACGTACAGTACTCGCAAATGACTCCACTTAAGAGGAGCCATTTTGGGTTCCAAACTGGGATTTGAAATGGACTCTACACGTCCTACTTTGAAGTGGTGTTCCCCTGTTTTATTTTTACAGTATGATTATTAAAAATGCCCCTGGTCATGCCACAAAATGACCAAGGAAAAAATAAG
Source organism: Syngnathoides biaculeatus (assembly GCF_019802595.1). Taxonomy (NCBI): domain Eukaryota; kingdom Metazoa; phylum Chordata; class Actinopteri; order Syngnathiformes; family Syngnathidae; genus Syngnathoides; species Syngnathoides biaculeatus. The sequence continues at coordinate 1,691,324 of NC_084640.1, read as the reverse complement.
GAGATACTGTAAAATTGAGCAATGTATTGTTTTCCAGCCAGTCAGCAAGAAAAAAAAACAATAACAGGAATTATTAAATTCAAACAGACTGACTTTTATACAACTACTTTTAAGGTAAGAGATTATGTTTGTTTCCAAATTGGGAGCTAAAATGGTTCCTGACTGCATTACCATAAAGCAGCAGAACAGCATGATTTATGATCTTCAGAATTTAAAAAAATTAATTTAGGAAAGTATTACTCCACTAGTGAGTTTTTGTCAAACCAGGTCTCAAATTTGATTCCAAATCTGCAGTGCTGAAGGACCCTTGCATGTTCTATCATCAGTCAGACCAGCTGCTATTTCTATCAATTAATCAATTAGTCAATCAATCAATCAAAAGTTGTTTTTTTTTTTTCACAAATAATGACTCGTACCACGCAGCACGGTGGGTGAACTGGTAAGCTTTCGTCTCACAGCTCTGTCTCCGCCCCACCTGTGTGGAGGTTGCATGTTATCCCTGTGCCTGCGTGGGTTTTCTCTGGGCACTCCCGTTTCCTCCCACATCCCAAAAACAGCAACATTAATTGGACACTCTAAATTACCCCGAGGTGCGGTTGTGAGTGTGACTGTTGTCTGTCTCTATGTGCCCTGCAATTGGGTGGATACCAGTTCAGGGTGTACCCCGTCTCCTGCCTGTTGATAGCTGGGATAGGCTCCAGCACTCCCCGCGACCGTCGTGAGGATAAGCGGCAAAGAAAATAGATGGATGGACTCATACCAAACTTCTTAATGTTGAATCCTTTATTGGCTCCAAATAAGGAATTTCAATTGGACTTTGCTCGCTCACTGATGATGCAGTGGAAAAATGACAGCTTTATATTGAAAAATAATGAGGCTACAGGAGTAATTCCAAGGAGAACTTTTTTTAAAATCATGAATGAAAAAATATTTATATTGCAAAATATCTATCACAGAGATACTCTAATTTAATTGTTATACTTAAATTTAACTTAGTGTTACTCAGCATCCCAGTGGTATGAAAGAATCACGGCTTAAGTTGAGTTCTGTTGTCTTTAACTTTTTAAGGTAATACTGTATATATCCATGTCATCATCAAGAACAGTTTTTTCTAAGTGCTATTTATGTATAATTCTTCTGAAATGTCTCCATCTATGTAGTGTGTTTGAAGGGCACAAAGATCAACGGCAAGTGCGTGTTGGCCAACCCGGCGAAGAAGTCGTACCACACAGCCAGCGAGGACTGCAACGCACTGGGCGGCGTCCTTGCTGCACCAACATCCGCCGATGAGAACGACCTGCTGAGAGACTACCTCCGCCTCAGCGTGGGCAGGGATGAGCAAGTCTGGCTGGGCATCAACGACATGGTGACCGAGGGCACTTGGGCGGACCAGAGCGGTGCCAGCATCCAGTTCAAGAACTGGGACACGTCTGGCAGCCGCGGCCGTCAGCCAGACGGCGGCCAATCCCAGAACTGCGCCGTGCTCTCGGGGGCCGCCCAAGGGAAATGGTTTGATGAGAAATGCCGAGACGAGAAGGCCTCTGTCTGCCAGTTCAATGTCGTGTGATCCCCGTGCGCAGTCGCATCCTAAATAGTTGCTTGGTGTGTACTTCTGCTGCAATGCCACTTTACCTTCTTTTCAAAGAGGCTTTTTTTTTTTTTTTTGGTTATGAATTTCATTCTGAATTTGATAATTGCAGTCAGTTGCATGGCTGTAATTTCCATTCTTTCTGTTCCAAACAAAAGTAAAACTAGAAATATTGCAAGTCTTTTACATTCCTTTTACAAATGTAACTAGAGCTGCATGTGATATAGAAAACACCACTACTAGCCATAACATTGTAATCTGAAAAAAATCTAATGAGACCAAATTGTTCAAAAAAAAAACAAGCAACTTTTTTTCCCCACTTAAGGTCTTCAGTTGTTTAAGAGTACCAAGTGTCCAGAGATCTTTCGATATGAATTGGGTCACAAGATCAATTATTTCATAACGTGCCTGTCAAAATTGTACTATGCTGCATTCTGTATTTCACTGACAAGGCTCACATTGAGCCTGAAGAATATATATTTTTTTAAACCTATCTTTGTTTTGGAAACAGCAGTTTAGCGAATGTCTAGCCTGATGTAACCTGAAACCTTAATAAACTGTAAAAGCAAACTTTCCCAACCTATTTTCGAATCAACGACAATTTTGGACTTGTTTCAAAAGAAGTTATTTTTTAATTCTATTACCTTCCATCCATTTTCTATACTGCTTGGCCTCATCAAGAAAGCGGACGAGCTGGAGCTAATTCTAGCAGAGTTGGCAGTACCCGCACACGTCTTTGGCATGTAGAGGAAACCCATGTACCCTGTGAAAACTTACAGGAAGGCCAGAGCTGGGATTCAAACCGCAAAGTTCACATTTGAGGCGGATGTGAAGCGCAAATCAACTGTGCCTGCCTAAAAGTCGTTTCAATTTTTCATAATTATAGCACTTGGTGGGAATAAACTATGTAAGCTTGGACTACTATGACTGCCGGTCTGAAGCTTAGTATTCTTTCCTTTTTTCCTTCCATGTTAAAGACCAGATTCCTGCGGTGGACATAATATTCATCCTCCAGAATTCAAAACCTCAGTGTTGCTTTGGTCAAGTGAAGGCAGTCCAGTTTTTCCCAAAGTTTATTATTTTAAAAACCCTGAAATTACAAGTAAATAAAAACAGACTTTAAAAAAAAAACAAAAAAAACTTAAATCCCTGCTCTAAAATCCAAACCACATGAGCAGAGATGCAAAAATACAAACAGTCAAAAAAAACAAACCAATAAGTCCAGAGCTCCTCTTCTGGAAGCTTTTGAAAATTGCGATAAAGCTCAAGTTTAAAAATTGCTTCAACTCAAGATTCCCTGAGTGAGACTGAGGCACAGAAATTCCCATTTCTGACAAGTAACAGGAATCATCATCATCATCATGACACAGCTCTCGTCCTACAACTCTGATGTCGGTAGTTCCGGTTCCATGTCAGCACCCGAGAGTCGGATGGTGTTCATCTCCCCGGTGTTTTTGAAGGTATAGAGTTCATTGTCCACCATTCGGCGGTCCTGGAATCCCAGGCTGTCCTGCCGGTCGATGGGCGTGCGCGGCCGAGGCGGGAGGAACGACTGGGACGGGTCCAGGAATGTGTTGAAGTGGTCCACCTCGGGTTCCGGCTCCGGTTCATTGATGACGGGGAGCTCGGAGGGCCCTGTAAACGTGTGATAGGAGTCCAACTGCATTCCCTTGAAATGGTCCTGCATGCTGTCCGCGTAGCTGGACTCCCCCAGGAGGTGACCGTACACCATGGTTTCGTCGATGGACGCGTACACGTGGGACTCGTTGTCGGACCGGGCTTTGCTGAATTGTCTTTCGCCGGGACGGAAAATATTGCCTCTGCCGATGTAGATGGAGGCCTCCTTGTCCAAGCGCTCTTTTTTCCTTTTTCTGTTTGAAAAATGAGCAGAAATTTTGATATTTTGTCACTTTTAAGTAGCACAGAAACATGGTGCTTGAATATGTGCATCCAAAAAAATGGAATTAGAAAAGCAATATATGCATAGAAACTAAGCCCTGATGAAACAGTATTGTTTGTTCAAAAAAACTAATGCCTACGGTTTCAGCTTTTGTCAGTTTATGTCATCTCGTCAAATCTATTTATTTTAGTGATTTGTGAACTTTTGATGATCTGTCATCAAATACATTTTTAAAAATTCCTAATATTATTTGGGGGTGTTCCTGCAAATGAACTCACCTTACAAAGAAACAGACGACAGCCAAAATGATGAGGAGGAGAAGAAGTGCTCCCACTATTCCAAGAAGAATGGCTAACAGATCTGTCAAGGCAAAAGAAAACGCATTCATTAGTCTTGTGAATTGATTTTTCCAGTCACATTGGGCCCAAATTGAACATTTGCTTACTGGTCTTTGGCTCTAAAACTATTTTGGTGACTGCTCCAAAGCTTCCATCCTCCGGTATACAGTTGGACATGTTGAGATAGAAGCTCTGAGGCACCAGGAGCTTGTCGTCAGTCTTCTCGTCCTCGCGGCGGCTCAGGAGCTCCTTCTCGGAGCCCAGCATCTTGACCTTGATGGCCGTGTGCCTGTCTTTGCATTTGGGCTGGGTGACGTTGACGACCTGGACCCGTGCCTGGTACTGGCTCGGCAAAGAGACGATCCAGGACACGGTAGACGAAGGCCTCATTCCTTTGGGCCAGTTGGGGGTGGCCAGCAGGGTTGGAGAAGATTTATGGGGGCTGACTTTATAAATGATGGTTTCTGGGAAAAACGGCACAAGCAAAAGAACTCAGCACGCCCATTTGTGTGCAAGCTCAACAGCGCCCTCGTGTGGAAGAACTTTGAATGTGCTCTATTTAACCTTAATTATTGCCACCCAATGGACTACAATACAAAAAAAAAAAAAAAAAAATGAAATTACTTGTCCAGCTCAACACTGGGGATTTAGGAACAATATCCGATCTACAGAATTAGTTGCATTAAAAGAGGAAGGTGGAAATCACTTCAGACATTTTATATGGGACAATGAGTCTTAATTGATCTTTTTAAATCACACACAATACTAAAGTGAGATATAAGCATTGCACATCACAGTAATTTTACAGCAATGGTATTTAGAGCACAGGTGTGAAAGGTAAGGCATGCGGGCCACAACTAGCCCACGACGTCATTTTATGTGGCCCATGAAATTTTGCGTAATAAAATCATAAACAAACGCAGGGGCAAGGAGGTAATACGATAGGTGATAATTAGGGTTCCTGAACATGAATTACTTGGTGGTAAGGGACACGTGATGACGTTCCACTTTACACGCCAATACAGTAGTCTGTTAAATAGGTCAGCTACTTCATCAGAAAACAAGCCTAAAACTACTACTGTGTCTATTTTGAGGCGAGCTTTTCTTCTGCAAGCATCATTTATAAATCCAGAACGATGGAATAGGTGGCAATGTGCACAGGATTGGATGGACACACGGATGGACACACGGACACCCACGGACACACACGGACACACACGCATAAAAAGGGAGCTCAGTTTTAGGTTATTCTCATTGACACCAATGTTTGGTCTTGTTGTAACTCGGGATTTCTCGCCTTACCCTGTCTGCCATGCCTACAGTCAATTATGAGAACATAGGGGTTGGGACCACAGTCATTTGTATTATTACTGCAAGAGCTAATTTGTCCATTATGTTTATGTGAGGGTAGAAGATTACCTGGGATCTCCTCACTGAACGTTACATTGAGAAAAGGTCCTTTCGTCTTGGTGAAGTCTCGGGTCATCGCTGTGATGGAGATGTTGGCGTGCACATGAACTTTCTGGATAATCCCGTTGGCGCAGAAATCTCCCAGAAAGAAGCCTTCACTCTCCTCCACATGCAGGGAGACGGTGGCGTTGCACTCCTGGCCTGGCACTGATTGTTGAAGACCCCCTGATGGTGACACCAGATCTATGGTGCTGTCCTGAGGGATGTTGACGTGCCAGGTAAAGGTGTGGAGGGGCATCCGGAGACAGGAATCCAATGTGGGTACGGTGAGGAGGGTCTCAGAGCAGGAAGCTACATTCTGGCAACCTGGCATTGGTAAATATTCTCAGTTAGGTTATTGAGAAACACTGACCAAGAAAAAAATAAATATAAACTTACCAATAACTTTACTAGCTGTCAATCGTACGTCTTCGTTGGGGCAGTCGAGGAAGGAGAGGTCGGCCATACCGCCTCCCGCAACGTTTATCTTTTTTAAAACTTCTGAGTTCATGCTCATCTCACAATAGGGATCAGAACCCACTTTCTCAATCTGCAGGGATACCTTGGGCTGTTTGGTAAGGTCCACAGTGCACAGAACTGAAAGGAAAAAATGGAGGAGACCGTTAAATACAGAAATATAATTCAAGATTATGCAAAAAAAAAAAAAAAAACACAACTAGTATTGTACCTGGGTGACCACTTCTCATAACAGACACGCTGTATTTCAAAGTGAGTCCTTGCAACGTCCTGTTGGTTTCACAATTCTTCAGCACCATTTCAAAGTTGCCCTGCTGATGCTCCGGTTGCTTATTGGTCAGTGCCACTTTGGTCACCTTCTTGTCCTGTTTCTTGTACTCCACTACCACGTCTTTGCTGAGGCACTCCGGAGCCGTGTGACCGTGGAAATGTACGGTGTAGTTGTGCATGCCGGGCACAGCGAAGTCCCACTGCATCTGCTGGTCGTCGGGGAAATCGTTGGGATAGTTGGCAGACATGAAGGTCGTGTCAGAGACGCCTCGCGGTAGGTTGACTTTCACAATTGCCAACACTGAAAAAGAGACAGGGAAATATTCTGGCTCAAGACTGGACGATCAGATGTCCATCACATCAAACAATCATCATCATTGTAATAGATGGAGCCTGTTAAAATACAGTGGAAGCTCAAAAGCTCAATTTCTCTTAGGTTGTACATTTCACAAATGGACCCAAATATTCCAAGTCTGCCTCACACAAAAATTGGCTCTACAACCATCTGCTATCATACAAGACCGCAGTTTTGTCTTTTTCAATTTTTGTGGCGGTTTTATATGAACCCATTTAAATGAAATATTACCTCATATACTGTAACTGGATATAGTATACAGAACACAGGGATGTGTAACCAGTTTTAAAGGCAGAACCCCATAAAATGTTTTTAAACTATTATGTTTCTCTTCAAAGGGGGATTGCTATTTCAAATTAAATAAAACTCGAACAAATATTAGCTATTTTGGTTTGCTTCATTGGGCCACATAAACCAATCTGGGGGCCAGATTTGGTCCGCGGGCCACCAGTTTGAAATGTGGTATATGTACTGTAAATCTATCCTCTTACTGTTGGTCTCAGGCCCAACACTGAGTTTGAAGTCAACCGGATCCATCTTTCTGTCCCGGGGAACCTGGAGAGAGACGCGGCCCTTGTAGCGCACCTGGATGCTCGTCACGGAACCTCCCTTGCAGAAGGTTCCAATGTTGGCAGGGCCCGTTCGTAGATAAGTCACAAGAACGTATGTGTGCTCATCTGGACAAGTCTCTTCACTGGCAATCTGCTGCATTCCTGCCTCAGGAAAGTCCAGCTGGAAGGCCCGAGTGGAGTGGACTTTCAGATCCCAGGTGAAGGTCCGGTTGAAGTCAGGAAACAGTGAGGACTCCGGCTGGACAATATTGCCAGAGCAGGAAGTGGCGGTGCAGTCTAATGTTATATGAAAGCACAAATGGTGATGAGTTGCGACAGACGTTTGTGACAACGGAGATATTTTTTTGTAGTTATTGTGCTACTTAACTGCTCACCGCAGCAATTATATTTTCTGTTACAGGGTGTTCAGAAGTCATCTTGCACTTACAACATTATTAACTGACAAATGGATGAAAATATGCATGAACAGATGGATTTAAAAGTCTTCCATGAGGAAGAATTTTTTTCCCCAAACAAGAGCAGTCCCAAAACAACTTGGGGATGGATAAGTTTAGATAATTTAGAGGGGTCAGAGGATTGAGCAAGCACATTGTTTGTCGGCACACTGATAGAACCGCCACCGGGTTAATAAGCAAAAATACATAATGTTTACATTTGCATACCAATTTCTCTGTTGATCTCCACAGTGAAGACCTCCTCGGGGTGAGGACAGGTGAACTCCACAGAGGTGTTACGAGATTCTCTCAGGATTATACTTTTGGGATCACATGTCTGCTTTGGAACTTTGTCCACACACACGCTGCAGTCGGGGTCCATGGTGTCTCTGGTGATGATAATGATGGTTTCCGGGTCAGGGGTCACAGACAGCATTCTGCCAACTGATGAGAGAGGAAGCATAAAACATAAGACAAGGATTTCTAAAACAAACAAAAGAGGATATGTAAATAACCATGTAAAAAAAAAATATATATATATATAATAAGTGTATAGGACATTTGCCTCTGTGTGCAGCTTTTGCTGTGAAAATTATCTGGTCCAGTTCTTCTCCTTGGGGCACCTCTATGGTCACGGCAGTCCTCCCGAGCAAATCCAGAAGGGACACCGGTCCACCTCTGCAGTAGGTGTTGGTCTTAATCTGGCCATTGCTGCTTGCTGTGCTCACAAAGTACTGTGGACCCTCTTGACATTGATCTGGTGCTGATATCTGCTTGAGTGTGTCACTACGCAGGTCCAAGGACAAGATGGTTCTCTCTGGGACACTTATATCCCAGATTAGGGTTCTTTTAAAGTCCTTCCAGAGGTTTGGATCAAGTTCTCCTTCAGTAGGTGTGCATGAGCTCTTGGTACATTCTAGGAGAGAAGTACAATATAATGTGAAGTTCCCTTTACTTCCTCTATAGCATACAGCAATCGTTTTAAATATTTTCCCTTATTGGTGTAGTTTTTTTTTCAACTCAACAAATATGACTGAAAGAGCCAAAGAGCTCACCTATTGTCTTCTTCACTGCCACACTGAACGCCTCTTGAGGTTTGAGGCAGCTGAATTCCAGTGAGAGAGTTTCCACGTTGGTCAGGGTCTTTCCGGTCTGGCTGCAAGTGCGGGCCGAGTCGACACCGGAACACAGCTCGCACTGCGGTTCCTGCGAGAACCTGCTGATCGTCACAGTCGTGCTGGAGTCGATGGTCACAACTACAGTTCGACCTTCTAAACAAGAGAGTGGTACCAGAGATTTTTTTTTAAAAAACAATCTTGGGCACAAACCAGTTGCATTCACATTTCAGGCTACCAAATTAAATCAAGCCTACTCAAATCTACTAGTAAAAGCTGTGGGTGTACATTTTATATGCGCACACGCACACACACACACACACACGCGCACACACACACACACACACACCACACACACACACACACACACACACTCTCTACCGCTTATCCAAGGTAGGGATTGTGGGGACAGTAGCTCTAGCAGGGACGCCCAGAGTTCCCTCTTCCCAGCCATTTCATCCAGGTCTACTGAGGTGATACTGAAGCGTTCCCAGGCCAGCCGAGAGACAGTCTCTCCAGCGTATCCTGGGTCTTTTTCCGGTGGGACGTGCCTGGAACACCTCACCATGGAGGCATCCGAATCAGATGACTTTGCCACCTCATCTGGCTCATCTCAATGCAGAGGAGCAGCAGCTCTACTCTGAGCCCCTCCCGGATAACCAAGCTTCTCACCCTATCTCTAAGGGAGTGCCTGGACACGCTGCGAAGGAAACTCATTTTGGCCCCTTTTTTCCAGGATCTTGTTCTTTTTCAGTCATGTCCCACAGCTAGCTAGCATAGGTGAGGGTAGAAACGTAAATCGATTGGTTAAAATAGAGCTACGCCTTACAACTTAGCTCCTTCTTTAGGACGATAGATGAAAACAAAGTCCGCATTACTGCAGATGCTGCACAAACTGGCTGTCAATCTCGCATTCCATTGTTCACTCACTCATGAACAAGACCCCAAGTTACATCAACTCCTCTACTTGGAGGAGGATCTTATCCCTGACGTGGAGATGGTATGCCACCCTTTTCCGACTGAGGAGCATAGTCTCAGATTTGGAGGTGTTGGTTCTCATCCCAGCCACTTCACATTCGGCTGCAGTGAGAGTTGGAGATCATGGCTTGATGAAGCAAACACAACCACATCATCTGCAACAAGGAGAGATGCAATACTGAGGCCACTGAACCACACCTCAGCTGTGCCTAGAAATTCTGTCCAATCAAGCTATGAACCGAATCGGTGACAATGGGAGCCTTGGCCTTGGAAACAAGACCGACTTACTGCTGGCAATGTGAACCAAACCCTGATGCCGGTAGTACAGGGACCGGAGAGCCCATACCAGGGGGTTCCGTACCCCATCTTCCGGAAGAGCCCACCAGAGGATATTGAACTGTGACCTCGGGTATCCTGGTCCCAAGTGCACCCTTAAGATTGAACAATCGGTGATGAGCACAGAAGCAAAGGAAATTTATTTGAATAGTGCATTTCATACACAAGGTCACTAAGCGGGGCTGTGACCCACGTCCGGGCAATGGAAACCTCGACTGATTTAAGTATTTCATCATGGGAGTCTCACAGCCGTGCTTTGGTCCCTCATCTAGGACCTGCTTGTCATGTGTGATTCCAGCAGGAGCCTGAAGCCCCTGACATCGTAGCACCTAGGATCAATGGGATACACAAGCCCCTCCACCAAGATAAGGTGACAACTTCCAGGAGGGAGTGAGTGTGTGCGTGTGTGAGTGTGTGTACCTTAAGCGAGTGTAACAGTAACTTTGTTAAAACCGCTCATAATTGAATGTCACATTGTGATTACCACCGATTCATTACAACAAAAGTAGTTGTGCAGTGAATCAAGTTTTAATTCTGTACAAATTGTGTAACCAACATATTAACTTACTTAGTGGTCCAGCAGAGGCCTGAAACACCACAGACTCCACCTGAGTCTTCGGTTGAACTTGCATAGACACGACAGCTTGATCGAGCAGGTCTAAATGGGTCACAGAACCCGCTTTGCAGTAGTGAGTCTCTGCTTTGCCGTTCCCTTCAAACATGGCTACTGAATACTGATATCCATTATTGCAACGTTGTGACGTTTCCCGCAGTCCCTCTCCGAGGACATCCAAACCCACAACTGTCTTTTCAGGCGCCTTGATCGTCCAGATGAATGTTCTGGGGAACTCGTTAAGGAGGGAGGGCTGAGTTTTGACTGTTGAAGGGATGCAAGTGTCCTTTGTGCATTCTGCATAACAGACAGAAGAGAACATGCACACATTGTTTTATTATTTAACTGGAAGGGGAAAAAAATACTGCGGACCCTTCTCTTTTGTGACTTAGCAGTTGCAGTTTTCTTTTTCTGGACATTGTGATAGTAATGGAATTTCTCAAAAATAATGCACAATTGGTTCCAAAAATATTTTCAAAAAGTCAATACAGCACATTATATTTAGGTATGGATGAAAAATAAAAAAAAAATGTAATCACATTGTATAGTCACATCCAGGTACATAGAGTGGTTAAAAAAAAAAAAAAAAGGTATGCATTTAAATTTCGATATGATATTCTATGTCTTCTGTTACACATTTATTTATATTACGGTAATGTGCACCACTAACCTGAACTCTGAACTCCTCGGGGGCGCAGGGTGGTGGAAATTTCGCATTTAACAATCGTTATCGTAGCATATTTGTTGCTAACGACTGCGCCTGAGTTTGTTTTAACTTTAATGAAGACAAAAAATGTCAACTACAAGGGCTAGTTATGCTGCCGCTTTTAAAAGAAAAGTGTCATCATTCCGGCCGCTGACACAGCCAAACCGGAAGTAAAACAACGTGAGCTGAAACTACATAGTACGATTGTATCATCATTAAAAAAAAAAAAAAAAAAAAAGTATAGCGCACACAATTGAAATGCGCTCTTCTTTTCTAAATGTGCCCATTACGCTAAATTCTACGAAGTTTGAGCTGTGATTTTGATCTTGACCTGATGCCATGAAGAGCTGCTACAGATTGCAGCCGAACAGGGCTACAGCTGAACTGTTAGCATGGTGGACCCTTTCCCTCAAAGCGCTGACAATAACGAGGAATAAAGGGAACCAAGACTCTTAGGATTCAAAAAATGTTTCCTCACAAACCCAATGGATGACATAGAGGATGACATGCTGTGGAGCAAGATGGGATCACTCTTCATGATGCAATGCAGGAGGCACCTGAACTGGATCAAGTCATCAATGATGAGTTCCACAGCACCAAAGGTAGCTCCTATGGATCTTTTTCTCATTGGAGATGAGTCGATGCCTCTTTTGAAGTCTTGGCCAAGGATGTGTAATATAGTGGATAAACTGCACTATGCACAAACATTTTATGCACAAATATTTAATGCAAAAAATGTGCAAGTTACACTGTTAAATTATTTATTTAAAAAAGTAATATGTGTTATCAGCAGTATGAATAAAATTTTATGCCATCGTTGAGCATTTATTTGAGTTGGTTGAGGTATTCTGTTCCGACAATTGCAGGGACCAGGACAAGCCTGTCCTGTGTCTTGTCCCAAGATATGTCTTACCGCTGCATCAGTACATGCACAAAAATAAATATTAATGATTGTTGTACAGACATGTTTTTGGAAAAACAATACAATTACAAACCTAACAAAATATAAATACAAATAATTCCCAATATTTTGAGCATACGGGTAGCAGCAAATTGGTGGTGCGCATTGTACATTGGTAGTAGGGTTTTCCTGTTTTTTTGTTTTTTTTTTTTTAGGTCAATTTTGGGGGTGCGCATTATACTCGAGAAATTATGGTACTACACACGTTCTTGGCAACAAGATGTTGATCTAGTTGCTCTTGATAGCTCTGATGGCTTTCACCACAGAACATTTGGTCGAGTACTTCACGCAGAAAATTGAGTTTGAAGTTATAGAAACGTTGGATTTGAAACTTGGGATAACACTTGAAAAGGTCAGAGCAAGCACCAACTGTCACAGTGCTCAGACATGACTCGGATGCAAGGAAACAGTGGAAAAGATTTTTGTCCTAAGTGATGGGCCCACTTTTCATTTTGCCTAAGCTAGGCTGCACTGTCCAGTTTTTACCTGCTTTTAAAGTGTGATCTCTAAAAATGCAAAATCAGTAATCAGAATTGGTCTCAGGTTTACTTGATCCCATTGGTCACTAAGTTCAGATATTTGTAAATATTGTACTTCTCTCAGAGCACAGAAAATGATTGGACCCAGCATCCGAGCACAGTAGTTCATTTACATGCAGTTGAGGCTTCACAATAGAAATACAGCAAGTACCGTTTGAGCTCTCGGAAGAGCCATTTGTCAGAGGAATTGGACAATAACAGTTTTGAGTTCTGACACTCGCCAATATGCATCTATGTCACATGTGCATTGACAATAAAGGTAAACAGAGGACTATGCTCAAAATGCTGTTGGATTTTTTTTTTTTTAAATTGTTTGTTCCCACCAAGCCAAACAAAATTTTGGATACCAAACTGATATTAGAAGTCGTTTGTGAACTCACCGATGACCTGGCCAATCGTGACTGTGTAAGACTTTTCTACGGGATGGGAGCAGTTGAAGAGCAACTTGACCTCCTTCTCAGGCTCCAGAGCAAGAATCGAGTGGCAAAGCGTTTGCGTGTCATTTACACCCCCGACAGTACACACGGTGCACTCAACCAAGGGCCGGGCATTTGACACCGTCACTGATGAGCCTTTGTCTGGCCGGACAGTCAGCTGCAAGCATTCTGAGGAAACGGATCGGAGGAAGTCAGCCAAATCATAAAATAACAGAAGCATGACGCATCATAAACGCATCGAGACACTGACGCTGCGTTTATTTCAGAAGGGCCACGAGCTCGATATCGAATGATATCGAAGACTAGAGTTGTGTCAGATGTTCTGCATTTACAATGTATTATTTGTGGCTTACAAAACAAGGTCATGGCTGAATTTTGATAGCGCTACAACTATCATTTTATCTTATTGTCCAAAAGCTATTAAATAATTTGTTGCAGAGGTTCTGAGGTGACAAAACAAATCCAAATCGCTCATATGTTCAAATGCAAACTGAAAAGTTCAAAGTCAAAATGTGCCTCTGACCAAGTCAATCAAGTACCATACTTCAAACCGTACTGTATCATGAACACACAGGAAATACAGACCTTCATGATCAATAGTTCTCTTGGTCAGGTCCAAGAATTGCCATTGGCCCTCCTTTTCATGGGCCCTCATCAGAGCAATCATAAATAGCCATTAACTCGACACATTTGTTTTGGAAGGGTCTGTTGACTCTCTAAATGATATTGTAACAGTCTCCATCAGAGGATTGTAACCTTTGTCTCAAAAATCTTCAAAGAGTGAAGCAGACCGGTCAGGTTTTCTTTGAAAAGAAGTTCGAAGACAACACATTCTGTATGCATGCATGTATGCAATGGGACAGACGGACACAGTAGTAGATTATTGCTTTGCCTCTTATGTTGCTGCAATAACTTAATGGCAGCGTAGCTCAAAATACTTTTGCACTTACAAATGTGCACTATTTTCTAGGATTATATGGCTGCCAGTCCTAAAGGGGAAACATTTCTTTACATGGTGTCAATGGATAACTACTCTATGATGTATTTTTTTTAAATGACTTTTGACATTGTTCACACAATTTCACGTCAACTTTTAAAACGGACTCCAGTCCAATACAATTAAAAGGTCTCAGCGTCTGCTTCACAAAAGACAAGTCACAAAAAGCTCTGTAGCAGATTGCTGGTCAATTATTCATGGAGAGATGATCAATTCGAGCCTTCCGAGGGAGAGCCATAAATGTCTCGTAAAGCTTTTAAAGGGGAAGCTGTACGTGTCAGACCAAATCCCTTTCCTCATTACATTCCCCGCGTTCGGAGTTTTATGAAACAACGTCAGTCTGTTTAAAAAAAAAAAAAAAAAAAAAAAAAAAAAAACAAATGGGGCTTCACTTGCAGCTGCACGCGTCGAACACGGCACCACCCAGTTCCGCCGTGACATATATTTGAGGAAAATACGTTTTAAAAAAAATAATGACTTCATTGAATAACGTATCCGTTGCAGCATAAAGCTCACCTGATGAGTCGAGGACAAGCAACAAGAAAAGTCCGAGCGGCGCGCAGGTGACCAGCCGCATGTTCGCTTGTCCGGGTCAATCCTCCTTACTTCCAAAAAAAAAAAAAAAAAAAAACGACCAGGGGAAGGGTTTTAGATCATTTCTTTTTACCGCCCCCCCTCTCCCCAAAAAATAAAACGTAATAAAGCCCAATGGTACTTTTTCAAAGTAGCATTTTTGGGTCCTGCACTGGGGCGCTGTGAAAGGCGACAACTTCCTGCTTACCTGAACTGCAAGGGGCGTGGCCCGCACGCCGATCTGTTCGAACCTGACAGGTAACAGCTCGCTCAGTCCTTCTCTTGTGACGTCACCTCCGATTCGCACAAATAATCAAACTATGCCCTCTGTGTAGCTCGACGACAGTTTCATTTTGAAGCACTCGAATATGCTGCAGATGGTGTTCACAGACAGGGAGCGAAGAGCACGCAGGGTGACGACGACGAGCCCTTGAAAAACTGACACGGGGGTTTTGGCTGCAGGGGCGATGCGAGCTGCTGACGGTGGTGGGGCTCGGCCCACTGAAATCCACAGGGGTGGGTGGTTGGTTAGAACGGTGGGGGGAAGCGCGATTATAATAATAATAATCACAAGACAATCAATTACACACTTTCAACAGTCTGGTTTGTTGTCAGTTTAACCTCAATAACTCAAACAGATTTATAGTGTTTTTTAATTTAAGTTATAGACAACACTTTTGTAAATGTGGTATTGTTTTTGTTTGTTTGTTTTTTTGTCCAACACTTTTTTTTTTTTTAAACGGTTAGTATATCCTGGCAGTACATGGCAAGAAGCTAATCCATCGTGATTTTAGGACTTTGGTTTATGAAGTGGCAGATGTTTCATCCACTTGTCCCAACTTCCTACCGCCAGTTTGTCCGTTGGTGTGGATGTTTTTGTCTTATATCACGTTGAAGTGAATTAACTGCAAAAACGTGGAAATTCGGGACTGTAATGGTGGCTCGAATATGCATTTAGTAGATTTATTTCTGGATCTGTAAACACTAGCCAAAATTAGACAACACAATTTTGCCAACATTCATTTTGCACTGCTGTTGTGCTCTTGAGCAAGACACTGCATGCCTCCTGTCCATCATCAGTGTTTGGGAAATCTGTGTTTTTCTGCTCTATGAACATCATTTTACCTGTCCACAGTGAAACGATGGAAACGTGACTAACACGCTTGGTACTCGCTAGTAAGCCTGAAAAATTAATTTCACTCTGAGCGTTGCAGAGGTTCCCTCCTGCCTCCACACGCCGCATGACGGAGAAATTCCTGAACACAAACTTACCTGGGGGCGACACACATATAAACTATAAATATATAAACGATATATATATATATATATATATATATATATATATATATAAATAAATACAGCCCTTCCCTGGTTTTGTTGTCTTTTATAGGTTCAACAATTACTGTCTTGATCGTTCACTCTGCAACATTCCCACCAACACACGTCCATGCGAACGCAAAGGCCATTGAGAGTTTTTCGTTGAACCAGTCTAACAGAATGTAGAGTGGGCGTCGCAGCAGCTACAAGTGTTGCGCTCGCAAACAAGGGAGCTCAGTGAAGAATCAGCAGCTGTCACGAATCCCTCCCCTCCAGAGCTAGTGTGAAAGTGGGACAAGCGGCACACGTGCTCGTGTGAGGGCCTCCGGTCTGCAGGCTTTCATACCAGGGAATAGAGTTTCATGGCAAATGTTACCTTCCCAAACACTCGCATTGTAGATGACCACTCTTTTGGATGCAGAGTCAGATTGATCAGAGACTAAAAATCCAGAGTTGAAGAACGTGGATACATACAGACCATAGTGTGAAACTGTGGGTTACTCCACATGGGTGGGGCTAATTTTCAAGTTTGTTCATTCCACTTGAGGGTACTCACGGCAAATCTTACAGCAGGAGTGAGGTGCACTTTATAGTACAGGTGAGTAGGTTGTCCGGCACTCTTAGTGAAGTAGTTCACACCCCTGATTTCTGTGTAGGCAGCCTAGTTTCGGTTCCCATCCGTGGTTGTCTGAATCTATATCTGTGTTGTTGTTTTTTGGCATGAACAAAACACTGCTTCTTATCACTAAAAGAAAATCATACCTATAATAATGCATTATTATTATTAGGAGCTGGTTTTTCTTCAGGTGGATTTGGGCCTGAAACATGGTGGAGGGAATTATGAACAGCTCATAACACAACTCAGTCAGAATGAAAAAAAAACCCTTCTTCCTTACACTATGTTAAAAGGAAATCTAAAATATCAGAAAAACTCATGCATCCATTTTTCTTTGCAACTTATCCTCACAAGGGTCGTGGGGAGTGGTGCAGCCTATCCCAGCTGTCAATGGGCAGGAGGCGGGGTACACCCTGAACTGGTTCTCAGCCAATCGCAGGGCACATCGAGACAAACAGCCACGCTCACAATCACAAATAGGAGCAATTTAGAGTGTCCAATTAATGTTGCATGTTTTTGAGATGTGGGACGAAAACCGGAGTGCCCGAAGAAAACCCACAGTTGCACTCACAATCACACCTTGGGGCAATTTAGAGTGTCCAATTAATATTGCATGTTTTTGGGATGTGGGAGGAAACCGGAGTGCCCGGAGAAAACCCACACGGACATGAGGAGAGCATGCAAACTCCACACAGGAAGGGCCATGATCGAACCCGGGTCCCCAGAACTGTGAGGCCAATACTTTCCCAGCTTATCCATTGTGCCGCCTTATCAGAAAAACCCTACAAGTATATTTGAATTGTATCTGGGTTTACCAGGCAGAGGTGGTAAATGTCGCTACTGAAGAAGTAGTACAAATAACGTGCTTGTGGAAAACACACGCTGGTACAAAGTAGAAGTACATGTTCAACTTCTGTACTTCATCGAAAGGGGGAAAAAGTAATGACTGAAGTACACTTAAGTACAAAAGTAAAACTTGCATCATCGTTATTTTGAGAAGAAGAAAGAAGTTACCTATTGCAAGTTGTTAAGAGCCAGCATGTTGCCTTGAGTTTTATGCTATCAAAACAATGTATTTCCATACCTTCGCCAAGGTCTCGGGTTCAATCCCGGACCCGCTTGAGTGGAGTTTGCATGTTCTCCCCGTGCCTGCGTGGTTTTTCTCCGGGTACTCCGGTTTCCTCCCACATCCCGAAGACATGCAACATTATTTGGACACTCTATATTGCCCCTAGATGTGATTGTGAGCGTGGGTGTTTGTCTCCATGTGCCCTGCGATTGGCTGGCAACCACTTCAGGGTGTACCCCGCCTCCTGCCCATTCACAGGTGGGATAGGCACCAGCACTCCCCGCGACCCTTGTGAGGATAAGCGGCAAAGAAAATTAATGGATGGAGGTACTTGGCAGATACAATGCTTGTCACGATGATGGTGGGAAAAGTTGAGAAATGATTCAACACAATTTGGAAATAGGAGGAAATGGACGCCAGTGGTATTTCCAAATTTTATCCCGGTAAGATTGGGCTACACAACGATGAATATTTTTCCTTTATTGACCACCGAGTTCAATTAATCACTTAAAAAGTTTGGCTTGTTATTTGCGTTAAGATGTATTTGTGTAGCAGGTAATTGTGCAAAATGCAGTAAGTAACGAGGTGCATGGTTCATGAAAAGCCTGCCGGGCCATGGGTCCAATATTCCATGAAACTTGTTTCACTTGCTGTTTGTTGTGAGTTTTCTCAAAAAGAACAGAAGATGAATCTATATAATTTTATTTGCTCCTCTTGTTTATTTACGTGTTCACTTATTTTAATTAACAGCCCAAGCTGAGTTTGTAATATCATGTAACATTGGGACGCAATTAAATAAATTCACTATCATTTGAGAAATCAGTTTGATGCAGTTGTACAGCACTCTACGCATTCAATAACTATAGATTATTTTTTAAATGAATATTTAATCTCATTACATTGTACAAGCGTACCTAATCATATGTCCATTTCTGGAGAAACACGAGAAATAGAAAACAAATGACGGTCATACATTGTCATGTTATGTGGAAAAAAATGAAATGAAATGATATGAACCCTCCTCACATTCCCTTTAATTTGGTAATATATTGAATTTATTTCCCATTAGGTAAAAACATTTTCAAGGCAAGCCTGGAAGGATCTATTGTGAGGATGATTTTTTTTTTTGGTAGGTAGACACTTCCATGTACGTATAGACAAAATGCATAGATCCGCGCAGGGAACCTAAGCAACGCCTACTTAGATACTATTGTTGTGCACCCCCACTGATCTAAAAAAAAAAATCGATCGAGTGATATGTCGATTGGTTGAAGCCGTTGGCCGCCATCTTGGTACTCCCAAACGTGTGGACGACATGGTCTAAATTACAAACTTTACAGGTTGGATTATGGCGGGGGTTTCCTCAAAGTTTGGCATGTAGAATTAAAACTGGTCGTGTGAGCTTGACATTTTTTCAGTTCTGGTAACATGAAGGATTTTTAATTCGACTCGGTAACCCCCCCAAAAAAAAAGGCTAAGTGGAAAGGAAAGACATAACACCGTGACTACCAGGAAACCTTGCATATTGCCTTGGGCCCGATTTCCGTGACATTAACTTTTCCCAAAATACACTGTGAAGTTCTACCATCATAACATAGCATTTTTTGTCATAAAAACATTACATTTTAAGTCAATCAGTTAGATATATTTTTGGAAATAAGGCCTCACAATGGGAAAATACATGCTAATCGCATTGTTCATTTGTTGTCTCTGCGATGTCCCATTTCAGACAGAAAAGTTAAACTTGTTTCCTCGCATTTGAAAATCAAATTCACTTTTCAGAGTTCTGTATTACGAAATTCATCAAAAATTACACAGAAAATGTGTTTTCTTGCTTATCCACTGATGAAGTTTCGGAATATATTTACATTGCTTTTTTTGCTTAAAACCATCAGTTTAGAAAGGTGAAGCAGAAAGTGAACAGTGAACAACAACAATCGTAAACCAAACTTTCTTCAAGCGAATTAAGCTCATCAGATAATTAAAAAAACTTTACAAACAAACTTTAACAGTGTCAAAATAAATCTTTCTAACTTACCTGTGGAATGTTTTCTCACAGCCACGAAACTGGCTGCACAGGTCGGCATGGTTGTTTTGGGAGTATCAAGATGGCAGATAGCGACTTCTGCTTTGGTGGCCAATCAGCCATCCAGTATTTATTCATTTATTTTTTTTAGATCAGTGGTTGGACATGAACTGGCTGCTGTTGGTGGTTTCAGGGTTAAAGCTCTTTGCTGTGCTGCTTGCAATGAACCAATACCGCCAACCGAGGTCAGCCTTCAGTAGTTGTCGCCATTTTGAATCGATTCTTTCAGTTATGAGGATTCCGTAAAAGATTTACATCACTGTCTTTCATTACAGGGTTGCACAGAGTTTATTCGAGTGGCTTGAGTAAAGAAAAACTATATAAATTAGTAGTAAATTAAATTATTACATAAGAAATAATTGGTTAAAATAACTGTAGAATTGGGTAGGAATTGGCTTTCTGAAAAGTATTTAAGAAATCTGTACTTGGTAATACTGTATGAGTTTCAGTTTTTTAATTAAAATCCAGAAATAACTGGGATGTATCTGTAATTTTCGATTTATTTTTTCAAGATGATGTTGGTTATTTTGGACTTAAACTGTTAATAGTCAGAAAGTAATTCTGTATCGGTTTCTCAAAAGTACATTGGTTACAGCGCCCCCTCGTGTCACAACTTCGAATCCAACAGTTTCTTGTCCCGGAAGACAGCAAACGTGGAAATGAAGAAGAGAACACGGCGTGTTTGCAATGGCGTCACTCACGGCCCGCGAATGTGCTATGTGCACCTTGTCCTTGCTTAACTTTGCCTTCGTTTTCATATCCGGTGCGGATTTTATCCGCTTTGTGTCATTTCGAGCCATTTATCATAACATCACCGGGGAGACGACACTCTGCCAAGGTAAAGCGTACGTGCGCATGCTAGCAGGAATTCATTTAGCTAACGTGAACGTTTTGGCAAACGTTTCTCTTTCCGGAAGTTTGTAAAATTTGCAACAGTTTCCCCTTGTTTAAATTATTAAGACCTGCCGCACCCGGTCTTACCATGTGCCCGGCTAGCTCAGTCGGTAGAGCATGAGACTCTTAATCTCAGGGTCGTGGGTTCGAGCCCCACGTTGGGCGTGACATTTTTTTTTGTGATACTGTTTTTACCTACGCAGTTATAGTAGTTAAACATAAAACCTGATGCAGAATAACTTTTTATCCGATTGTTTTTTTTCGAGTTTTCGTAAAACACGATAAATGGCTCCTCTAACTTTGCAAGTTAGCCAGACTTGGATGACTGACAATTTGCAAAGATATTTAAAAAAACATGTTTTTATTGATATTATGACAAGTTAAAGGTGACTCACTCACATAATGATGGGCCCACTCAGTTTTTTTTATACAAATACCAATATTTAAATAAATGACCCCTGGTTTTACACAAAGTCGCATTCATTAACTATGATTGGGAAAACATTTTTAGGACAGGCAGTCATGTCACGGAAGCATATTACTGCCACACGCTAACCTCCGTAAACCTCTCTGTGACAGACGTTTATTTATTTTTTTAATACGCGTTGTTCTCAAATGAGTCAACTTGGCATTATAAATACTTCTTGATAATTTGAGACTGAGAAAGATAAATCCTACCTGAAATGAAATGATCGCCACATATTTCATTGGGCACCATCCATCCCATTTACTTGCCGAAATCCATCGATCTTTTCTCGTCTTTTCAGCTGGTATTCCATAGAATGATCTATTTGAAGAACTGTCTCGTCTATGGTGACAACCAACAGCAAAGTAGGTCTCGGGCATTGTGAAAAATCTGATGGTGTTCAACGACTCCCGCACTGCCGAGCAGCTTTTTTTGACCGGCAATATGTTGCCGTGAAAACGGTGACGTCACATGCACAATGTCTATAGCTATTCGCAGCTTTTATTTGCTGTTATCAGGGATGAGAATTTTCCGCCGATCGGCGGATTTCCGACTTTTTCCAGACCAAAATGACCATTCTCGAGATAAGCGTAAATCCGTTGAGAAAATTTCAGGGGTGCAAGTTCAGCTTAGTGGTAGCACAAGCACGACTATCATATGCCGTTCTAACTTGCTCGGTAGTGTAAATATTTGCATTTTGCAACATAAACATTAAAACTTGTTTGCGGCAGATTACTCGTTTGGACAACAGAGTTATATAATATGATGATCCAATCGTGTTAGTGGTTAATCGAGTTTCACCATTGCCATGTACATGTGTTCTCGGTTCTCAGAAATCGCAGTGTGTGTTCAAAGTTTTACAATGGCGAAAATGTTAGAAAAAAAGGATGAAGACCAAGCGAGGGCAATTGACAAGGATGCTGCAATCAAAAACTGTTTCAGACAGGCATGGCTTGAAAAAAGGGTAACCGTGCAGATAGGACCGAAAACGGTATCAACGTGTCTAACCGAACACACACAAAAACTGGACATTCCCGGCAAAGTGCTGTGCACTCTGTGTTCCGATAGGAGCAAAAAATATCCAGGAGGAAACTCAACCACCCCCCTCCCCATCGACAGACATTTTCAGTGTTTTTCCAAATTGGTCATTCTCATACCTGTGCTATAATCCACTCTTCATAGCTTTTCACAAGCTTTTTCTTGCTCTTAGATTAAGTAAACGCTCAACTTTTTATTTTGTTTACCACAGACATGACAATAGATGCATCTTCTTTTTATGTTTATTCATCTCGTAAGACTCCGTACCGTGGTCAGAGGCCCTGCAGGACCCTTCTGTCCTCAAGGCTCTGAGCGTGGATGTGGCTCTGCTGGCTATGTTCACCGTGCAGCACAGTCTGCTCGCATGGCCACCCGTCAAACAGGTCTGCCAGTCGATCTTGGGCTCCCTGAACAGGACGGCATACTGCTTCACAACTGCGCTGGCTCTCCAGGTACTGCAATAATCACCAAAATAGACGCTGTTCTTGAAATAAATTCCTTCCAGGAGAAATGTTAAATATGTTCAATTGGCCATTGTGTTTACAAGTCTATTATCGAGACGGTACGTTTTTGTTTAATAGATGTCAACTATAGAATTGTTACAATATTATTCTTGTGCTTCCACTGTTAGATCCTAATGCATTACTGGCAACCCGTGACTAGCGCCCCCTGTCTGTGGTCGGTGCGCCAAGCACCTTGGAGTGTCTGGTTCCCTCTCATCTGCTTCGCTGTGCACTTTTTCTGCTGGGCCATCATCTGGACCACCCTCATGATGTTCGACTACTCAGAACTGTTGGGTATTAAGCAGGTAAACAGATTGTGTATGTACATTTTCGTCGTACACACTGATATCACTGAAATATGCTGATATGATATGCAGTACGGCGCCACGGTGGCTCAGCTGGTAAAGCGTTGGCCTCACAGTTCTGAGGTCCAGGGTTCAATCCTGGCCCACCTGTGTGGAGTTTGCATATTCTCCCCATGCCTGCGTGGCTTTTCTCCGGGCACTCCGGTTTCCTCCCAGATCCCAAAAACATGCAACATTATTTGGACACTCTATATTGCCCCTAGATGTGATTATGAGCGTGGGTGTTTGTCTCCATGTGCCCTGCGATTGGCTGGGAACCAGTTCAGGGTGTACCCCTCCTCCTGCCCGTTGACAGCTGGGATAGGCTCCAGCACTCCCCGTGAGCCTCGTGAGGATAAGTGGCAAAGAAAATGGATGGAGAGATATGCACTACACCTCACCTGTCAAGCAAACAACACATCCACGGCTGAGCAAATTCACATTTAACACGTCTCGTTCAACAGTTCCATGCCTCTGCTTTGCATAGGTGTATTACAAGTATTTGGGCATAGGGGAGCCCCTGTCCCACAAGTCCTCCCAGGCCCAGCGCTTCCTCTCCCACTTCCGCCATCCAGTGTGCCTGGAGCTCGTCGTTGTGGTGTGGCTCCTGCCGGCTTTATCCCTGGACCGGCTGGTCCTGGCATTAACGATGTCAGTCTACCTGGTGCTGGCACACTCGCTGGACAAACAGGATTTAGCTTTCCTTTGCGAGCAGCTTAGCGGCAAGGTGCAACTCTTTAGCGAACCAACCCTCAGCCTGGACAGCAAAGAGAAGTGAAAGTAATCATTGTACAGTGATGAAAAGCTGGTTTAACACTAAACCTAAACACTGTTTTAGAACTGATTTTTCTTCTGGACTTACAAGACCCTCTGTGACCTTTTTGCACCTTCATGACATACTGTATTAGTAAAAGAACAGTTATGGAAAAAAAGGAGTATTCTGTTACAATCCGAGGTACGGTATATGTGACATATTGCACCGAAAGAAAGAAGAACAAAATTTTTCAATATGGATTTGTAGGTTAATACATGGTTATTGGATAATAGTGGTGTAATGTATTGCTTTTTAACAATGCCAGTGGCCTTAAGCCTTGATTACATGATCACATGTGGCCAAAATGAGTTTTTGTTTTATATTTAATTTTTTCATGTCTTTTTATTGTTCATTGAAAGTTATGTACACATTGAGACTAACATTAACAAGCAATGGTATTATGCAAATAAATACATTTGGAAGACAAAGTGTGTATTGTCGTGGGAGTGTGTGTGTGTATTGTACATTATATCCGATGATGCAGAACATCAATGTAGTACCATCAGAGCTCACGTACTGGATAAGTGATTAGGGTCACTGATTAATCTTGTTTTTTTTTTGAAGAACATATTGTAATTGCAATTGAAACAAAAGTTGCTCAAGGTGTTACTTTTAACAATTACTATATTATTAATTAAATACCTATTAATTCTACTGGATTGTGTAAAACCTCAGACATTAATAATTAACTTTTTCGATTTCAGTCCTAATCCTGATCCTTTCTGACAGTCACTCCTTCAGATCTGACCCCCCCGCCCTCTCGACTTCCTCCATCCTCGATCGCCTCCAATTAGACTGACACATGAGACGTGTGTGGAGGGGTGCGGGGTTAGAGCCCGGGCAGACGGCCGTGCTCTTTAAAAGCCTTTCTTAGGGCCCACAATATGGTGCTTGCCACTTAACTCTACTGATGGAATTGAACGTAATTATCGGATTAGCGTCCTGGTGCTCAGAACCTGAAAATATTTACTGTGCCAAAGCGATGGTGCCGTTCTCTGGCACTCAGTCGTTTTTGAAGGGTACCTAAAAAGTAATACTGACAGTTGTCTTTTTTTGGGGGTGGGGGGAGACTGCGTAGATGTATTTGTTTTAAGAAGGCATGATCTAGTGGAACGTAAGGCAAAGTGGATCTAGCAGTAATACAAAGCGAGATTTGTGTAAGTATCTTTCACATGACTAAAACAGAAATGGGTTGTTATGTTGAGAATTTGTATGCGGAAGGACTCTCGGATGTCAATACCGTAATTTTTTTTCATAAAGTAATTTGTATTATAATGATTTTATACTGCCTGGTCACTTCAGCTCTCCGCATGAAAGAACTTGTTAAATAACTACTGTACCTCCATGATTTAAATACACTGTTACAACATTATGATCACTTTCCCAATGTAATGTCATCCAATACAAGATATGCAGCTGGAAATTTAGCGTTCCAAGACACACTAAATACTACATGATGCAAATAGCACATTTATAACATGCCAATATCTGCCACTGAGTACTGTAGACTATGTACACTGTATTCTTTACAATATGTATTTTAATGATTTTTTTCTACAGTTTGAATTTTTTAGGCTAAGAAGCATCCATCCATCTATCCAGCCATTTTCTGAGCTGCTTATCCTTGCAGGAGTCACGGGCGTGCTGGAGCCTAAGAAGCATTTCTTTTCCCAGAAAAAAACCACAACAAATTCAATGATACATCAAATTATGTGCGAGAGAATTATTAATTTAAAAAAAAATGCAATGCCCTGAATTTACCATAAATGAACCGCAATATAGTGTAGGAGCACTGTATTTTAATTCGATTCGATGTTGCTCTTTGTATGATGTAGTGCAAGGGTTAATACCATTCACCTCTGTAAAAGTATTAATTAGAACTGAGTGAGGATTTTGAACTTGTATTGGATCGTGTTAGCTTGTTTATGTGGTCATAATGTTGTGATTGGGCTGCATTTCGAAACCTTTTTGGACCAGGAAAAAGTAGTCCTAAAAACAATTAACTTGGAGCACAATAAAGAGCATAGTTATCAAATAATTTAGTGGTTTGCACATCTGCCTCTCAGTTCTGAGATTTGTGGTCTTTGCCTGGGTTCTTTTCTGGATTTCGAGGCTTCCACACTATTCCAAAAACAAGCTTGTTAGGTAAATTGAACGCTCGAAAATCATCCATACATGGGAATCTGACGGAAAGTTTGTCTATAAGTGTCCTGTGATTGACTGGCGACCACTCCATGGTGTACCCCAGCCCTCTCCCAAAGTCGACTGAGAGAGTTTCTAGCTCTCTCGTGACCCTGATAAGTGCAATAGCAAGCACTAAAGATTGCATAGATGGATGGATGGAGTTACTTGCTGAAGAGCATACTGGGGTGTCACTAGGTTTGATCATTTGAGTTGGGTTAGGGGGTTTGGAGGATCTTAATCTTAGTTTTAGAAGGCCCAATCCACTAAAAATTGGCCCTTACCACATCAACCAAATCATATTGTTGGGGCGTAGGAACTAGTCCTAGAGACATTACTGGAGTGTATCTTACTGTAGTTTAAAGGACAAATGTTGATTCCTGTAGTTGACTTTGTCTATTTGCAATGATGGCAAATGTTATAGTTGCAGAATAACGGAAAGAATGAGGTAAAATGACATTTTTGTAACATACTGCAACTGTAAACATTCAGCTTTATGTTTCAGAAGTAATTTACTGAATTAACTCCTCATTTTTCCACTTCCCTTACAGAGGCCAGTACACATACTCCATCCAGGCCAAAAACCTGCAGCTTTTCTGTTATGTCTGTATCCTCTCTTCCGGAATGGAAGCAGGTCCTGTTAGAGAGAAAGAGGAGAGAGGAAGAGGAGCGGGAAAGGAGAGAAAAAGAGGAAGAGGAGAAGTTTGCCAACATGCCTGCCTGGAAGCGGGGAATCATTCAACGGAGGAAGGCAAAGCAGGAAATCCCAGTTGACCGGGAGAAGGAGAGAGATGTCTCTGTCCTGCAGCTGGATGCCCCACCTCCCGCAGATGTACTAAGTGATACAGATAACTCTGTAACTGCCAGTCAGGGAAATGAACAATCACTCAGTCCAGATCCGAGCCAGTGGATGGATGCAGACCATAAAGCAGTGAGTCAGGTCTCTGTGGAAACTATAGTTCCTGTCCATGAAAACCCATTTATACGCACACAGAGTGTGTGGAGGAAGGGAAAAGAAGGAGATGCGGGGTACCAGGACAGGGGCAATGACTTAGAAGGAAAAGAGAGGGAAAGGGACAAACTGCTTCACAAAAGTCATGATAGGGAGACAGGAAGAGGGAGAAATATAGAGCAGAAAATAGAGAGATTTCGAGATTTGAGTGAAGGACGAGACAAGGAGAAGAGCAGAGATAGGAGTCAAGGGAGAGAGAATAACAGGGAGATTTGGGAAAAGGCTCCATGCAAAGAATCAGTGAAAGATATAGCCAAGGAGAAAGGATTCCCAAAGGAGGAAAATGAAAGGGATCCAACTAGTTCATTTTCTCCCCTCGTTCCATGCCTTCGAACCATACGTGCAGATAATATCATCATCATTGAACAGAACCGCAGTGACGAATTAAGAACAAATTGGAGGGAGATGGAGGTCGAGCGGCCTGAGGAGAACTTTCAAGGGAAGATGGGGATGAAGATGGACTTGAGAGAGATCCTGGCAGGGGGTGCGAGCGTGACCGAGATCCGAGCCTCAGATGTTCTTATCATAAAGCCCACAGCAAGCACTGAAGAGCGGTCTTTAGGAGGGGGAGGAGTCAAAAGTTCTGGGAGAGAGGATGGTGAGAAGTGCACCATGGAGGCAAAGAGGGAGAATTTGGTGAGGGAACTCAAAACCGAAATGTCCTGGATCAGGGAAAATGAGAATTCAAAAGAAAAGGACAGAGCATGCAGCCAGGTCACAGTAATTAAGGATATCAGGAAGGACAGTTTGGATGACAATGTGTTTTATGAAAGAGGAGGGAGAGTGAGCCAGTTGCTCTCTAAATTTGGGGAGCTCCGTAGGCCTCCATCCAGATCAAAAAGTTCAGATAATTTCCTCAGGCCCACTAGAAGGAAAAATTCAAGGGAAAACGATGAACAGAATGAGGGGAGAATATCCGACGGGAGAAATGTGCCACTCAAAGGTGTGCCAAAACGTTCATTCAGTTTCTCAGATAGAGTCGTCTGCACTAAGGAAAATAGGCTGGATCCAGATGGGTACTTTGAAAGGAAAACACGTGAGAGGATACATTCAGACAGGAGTGGGGCAGGGTTAGGGAAGGAAACACCAGCAAAGAGCAAAATTGGGTGTGCACGACTTCAAGACAAAGACAAGTTGGGAAAAAATACAGATGGACAATTAAGAAATGATGATCAGCGTGATGCATTGCAGAAAAGTGATGCAGGGATGGGATTTCAAAACAGAATCGAAGTCAAGAAGTTAGACTTACTTGAAAGG
Source organism: Syngnathoides biaculeatus (assembly GCF_019802595.1). Classification (NCBI taxonomy): domain Eukaryota; kingdom Metazoa; phylum Chordata; class Actinopteri; order Syngnathiformes; family Syngnathidae; genus Syngnathoides; species Syngnathoides biaculeatus. The sequence continues at coordinate 1,663,089 of NC_084640.1, read as the reverse complement.
AAAGCTACAGGCTTGGAAGGTGATGATGATAGAGAAGGCTTCTCAGTGGCATCTGTAAAAAGCACAGAGGGAATTTCATTTGCGAGACGAATACCAATCAGGCAAGAAGGAAAAGCAAGAACAGCTGAAAGAGAGATGAGGAGACTCACAGAGAAAGGTTTTAAATGTGATCTGAGTGCAAACCTAGACTCAGAAAGACATTCTGAGGGACAACGTTGCAACAAAACAAATGTATTTGAGAAAAGTGAGGCATTCCCCAGCCATGGTGATGCAGAGAGTTGTTATAGGCTTGAAGCAGACCTAAGAGATTGCTCCACTCTGCTCAGTACTGTAGCAGATGGAGGTGCAGAATATGATGCTTTGTCCCATCACACAGAAGAACTTATTAGCAAATTAGAAAAAAAAATGGATGTATCTGATTACTGCATTGAGAAAGGTGAAAGATCTTTTAGGATTGAATGCAAGCAGAGGACACAAGTTTATAATGAAACTACGACTTATGATGTAACCCCCAGATCTCTAAAAGGGATCCCTCCTGCGGGGAACTCTACAGGTCCTCTCGAGATCCAGATCCCAAGAACTGTGTTTTACGTTGCAGAGGATATGACAAGAAAGAAGACCACAGGTCAAACCAAGGATGGTAAAGAGTCCGAGGGAGGACAAGGAATCGAGAGGAGGGATAGTTGGAGGATTGGCAAGCCCTTGAGCCGCATAGAGTCCCTGCGAGAGAAAATTAGACAAAGAGAGCAGGAGAGACTAAAACAGAGGAGGGCACAGGATTTGAACGCTGGTGAAAGTAAAAGGATTTCTGATGCACAGACAGAAGGGGACACATGTCAGGAGAGTGGTAATGAAAATGAGAAAGAATGGGAAACCACATTTCCTTTGCAGAAAATGATAGCAGCAGAGAGCAATGAGGCAGACACAGGGCTGCAGACATCCGGGTCTGCGTTTGACATCACGGAGGAAGTTGATATGTTGAAAAACTGCTCTCAGCTTCCTGTTTCTGTCCTACACTCACCCACTGCCGGTGGAGAGGAAGTAAGTAGCGGCTTCACCAATACTCCCTCCGAAGATAGCAGCGAATGTCTTCAAATATCCATCGATGAACGAGACTCTCTGAAACATGTGGAAGAACAACTGACGCACCACAGGATCCAACACCAAAGCAAGGAAGGAGAACGAGAGGAAAAAGACACCGAGGACCCTGAGAAGGAAGTCGAGGGATACACATCATCCATTGATCCTGCCCATCGTCCCTCCCCTTCACCACCACATCCAAACTCCCTCGCAGCAATGAGCCGCATCTACAACTTGGAAACAGTTGGTTCGAGGTCAGGCTTGTGTTTAAGAGAGAGGAATGTGGACGTCTCACCGGTGCATCTCATTAAGGTGAAGCCCCTCATCACATCAGATGCACAACAGGGAGATGGTGATGCTTTATCGGGTGAAGACACCAGTGGACTTAAGACGATACAACTCCAAATTGAGCAGTTTCAACTTAAAGAGCAGGAAGTGCTGCACTCTCAACATGTTGACTCAATATCAAATATTCCAGGAAAGGACAGCGAGTCAAAAGGACTCCAAAGCAAAGAATTCCAAAAGCACCAGATCAAAGAGATGGGCAAAGATATACCAGAAATGAACCCAGAAGTGTGTCCGAGGCGTGTTTTTTCTCCAGCATCCCAGCTCAAACAACAACACCCAATTAATACCTCACACCTCAGGAGCCAATCCCCAGACAAATCTCTGAAACCGTCTGACTCCGCACCAACTCCAGCCTCCTCGCCGTGCTCTCCTTCTCCTGCTGCCTCTCCAACGCCATCACCAACATTCTTCTCTATTCGCAGTGCGTCTGGGGGTCATGTGAAGAGAGGGGCCACCATTACAATTACCCCCAAAAAGTCTGTAGCAAGAGGGAGAACAACTGGATCGTCCATGCCAGCAGCATGCACGAATACAAAAATGCCCCATCAGATGAACTCGGCTGTTGACGAGCCAACAAAGAAGAAGTATCCATCCGTAGAGGAGATTGAAGTGATTGGCGGATATCAGAACCTGGAGAAGTCATGTCTTGTTAGGGGCAAAGTGACTCCGAAAAAAGTAAGTGTGGAGTACTTTACACAATAGATTAAGTTGTCATGTTTTAAGATGTAACTGGTTCAAACAGAAAAATAAGTAAATTTTTATAACAGAGGTACGCAATTTCAATATTACATGCAATGTGCAATCATCTGGGTACAAGAAAGCATAGTCAGTTACTTTTTCATTTGATTGGTATCTATTTCAGAAGAGCTTTTTCAGACAAATACACTATTTACTGCAATAATGGCTTTATTTTTAGCAGAATGAATCACCATCTTAGGAACAGAACCCTGTCATAAACCAAATATCCTCTGTATTGGGACACCTAGCCATTACATCATTGGATAAAAGGGCCTGCTGGCACACTGTGTTTGTAGATTGTCCAGATTGTTTATAGGACTTTATAAAGTTTGCGCTTTGTTAACTAGTTAACAATCATGCTTAGCCACCAAAAGCTCTTCTCCAAACTCTTGCCATAAAGTTGGGAAATATCATCCCAATTATCTTAGTTGGATAAATAGCTTGGTGAAAACGACAATGTCCAGCCCATGTCTTACGTCCGTGGGATCACTATCCCCAAACTTGTACTTTGCAAAACGTCCGAGACAGGGGAACCTCGCTTTGTGTGTCACGTCATCGTCTCTCTGTTTGTGGAGCAGAATCTCCTTTCACTAGGAGAACATCCCTCTTGATTGAGAAGCCCAACCGCAGAGACAAACCTAAGCTGGTTAAAGCCTTATCAAGCACGGCATCATGATTCTTAGCCATAAAAGCCTTCTGGGATCTCCTTTGACGTTTACTCTCTTTGTCATAGTGAACTGGGAACCTATAAAATAATAGCGATGTTGATTATATACGTAAATAGTCCAGGCAGTGGTGTTGATGACCGTTAACCCATTTTTTTAATGTTTTGAAATCATCCATATTACAATCAATAAATATTACCTGTGCTGAAAGTGTTAAAAATAGCTCAAAGTAAAAGTTAGCCCTATGTATTAAATTCCCAGTATTTGTCCGCTTCAATACACAGCCTGTGTTTTTTGGGAACTACAAAAAGTCCCCAGTGTGTAATTTGAATCAAGCAGGATTTTAATATCTTACCCTTCATGTACTGATACTCTATTTTGTTGTTTCTTTCCTTAAAAAATTCTCAATTGTAACATGGTTGGATTGACTGTTCATTGGGGTACAAAAAAATATCATTTCCGTACCAGTTAAGCATTGTTGTCTTGAAAAGTGAAATGAACATTAAATGTCACATCATTATCAGGGCTTAACCCGATCCAGCTGATCCATGATGGGGTGATGCGGTGCCACGCTTGCACTCTCGAAGTTGGATTGAAAATGATTAAGATATCTTTGCTTTTGACCATCTAGTGGCTTTTTTCCACTTCTATTCTCCCTGTAACGCATAGATCCTCCAAATTTCCTCTTCCGATGAAGTGTCCAATAAATTTGAGATAACCCAATTCAATTGTTGTCATGAGATGTCGTTCTGTAAGTGGAAGAGATCTTGAACGTACGTCGGTAAAACTTTTTCTGCTGCTGTGATGTTTCCTAAATCCTCATTTTCCATCCATATGTCAAGACTGGCAACGCAGTGGTGCAACTGGTTAGATCACAGGTGCCAAACTCAAAGCTCGGGGGCCAAATCTGGCCCGCAGCATGATTTTATGTGGCCCGCAAAGGCAAATTATGAGTATCAACTTCCATGATTTTTCAAGAAATCTGGACTAAAGTTTCAAATTGTCATATCATAAATGATAACATAGAGATATTGCAAGCAATATTCTGTGCCCAAACAACAGCAATAGTTCAAAAACTAATTACCCTTGATTTGTGATTACAAAACTACCTCATAAATTTCATTTGTAAATATGATAAGATGAAAGATTTTCATGGTTTCACATGCATAACGGCCCTCTGAGGGAAACTGTAATTGCAATGTGGCCTGCGACAAAAATGAGTTGGACACCCCTTGGTTAGAGTGTTCTCCCAAATGCCGGTCCTGCCTGTGTGGAGTTTGCATGTTCTTCCCGTGGCTGTGTGGTTTTTTTTTGGGCGCTCTGGTTTCCTTCATCGGAGGATTTAAAGTGCCCGTAGGTGTGAATGTGAGTGTGACTGTTGTCTATCTCTATGTGCGCTGCGATTGGCTGGCAGCCAGTTCAGGGTGTATCGCCTCCTGTCTGATGACAGCTGAGCTAGCCTCCAACACTCCAACGACTCTTGTGAGGATAAGTGGCTCAGGAAATGGATGGATGGATGACAGTAACACTATTGCTATTAAACAATTAAAAGAAAAGTAAAATTGCTAGGTATTGGAAATTGCCCAACACTGGTCACGTGTGATTACATATCTGAAAGAGAAACCAAAATGTCAGGCGAGGAGTGTCTTCCTTGCTCTTGCATGGCAAACAAATAATTTTTTGTGCAAATACACGTTATGTCACCTTGGTGTTTATTGCAATCGAGTCTGATCATTGATTCAGGGTTTCACTCAAGTAAAAAGTTCAAGGAAGGGCTTTTTCTCCTCTTGGTTTGTTGAATCTGTTTAAACCGAGTGCTTGTCTGGACAAAATATGCTTTAATTCCTCGGTGTGTTTAGTGCTGTCTTGCAGACTTCTTCCTCTTTCACATCCACCCTTGTTGTTGTTTGTGCTGAGTCAGCCATCTTCTCTTGGGCAAATCTTTCTTTGTGTCTTTTTCCTGTTGCAGTGAAAATAGTCCACGGTATGCCCACTAATTTTTATGTGACTAAAGGAATTACAGCTAGCTTGTACAACGTGTGATGTACACACGTCATTGAAATGAGGGCATTAAGCCTCTTTTGTGACCTAAGGTGTAAATTTTATTACAGGTTATTATTAGAGTTCTAAAACTGAAACTTCTCTGGCAAAGCTTTATTTCCTCATTCAAACTTAACTTCTCTTTACTGTTTGAAACAACTACAGAGAATACCAGACACTTACAGGATTGTGTATGTGTGTGCGTGTATGTGTGTGTGTGACGGGGTGGGGGGTATTCTATGCCCTAGCACCTTTTAGAATAAATGGATGGCTAGTTGTGTATATGTGCCCTGCAATTGACCAATGGGTCTATGTGCCCTCCTTTTCACCATCACTTTGGCTCTTCAAACCACAACCCAAATGTCACCTTTACAGATGCCATTGAATGATGTCACCTGTTGCTCCATTGTCTTTGGGATAGGCACATGCACAAATAGATCCCAAGTGGTGCTCAAGCATGTGCCCTTCTTCCGTGGTTGAAAAAAGTAAACTTTTTGCTACAACTCTTCTTTCTCTTCCGTCATAAATTTCAAACGAAAATTACTCTCCCTGTCATCAATTAGACTCAGTGTTTTGATATTTTGTGGGAGTCAGTGATTTCACCTGTACCTCTATATGTATTACCTGTATTTGAGTCTTTGGCAGAGTTGTACATATGCGCCCACTTTAATTTATTTGGTGTTGACGACAGGCGCTTTAAATGATGCTAGGTGTGCTGAGATTAGGGGATGTAGTCAGTCATTGCCAACTGTGGGCCTGTGAAGCCCTTTGAGATTAAGGACTATATTAATAAACTTATCTTGACATTGGATCCCCATTGACACCCTATGAGTTTGAATGTAACTGCCTATTTCTGGACACAGCCACATCCGTATTTATAAGATAGTGTGTGCACTTCTGCAACCAAGGTACTATGAGTTTTACTGCCTCTCTCATTTGTTTCACAAGTTGGACAGGTTTTAATGGTTTCGTTTATGTGTACTACAAAAAAAAATGAAAATGGTCTGTAGACTTTATCCCCTCGATAGCTTTCCTTCACCTCTTTTGTTAAAAGTTGATTGGCTGTGTTCGCGTTAACAAATATAGTATACTTCTTTCGTGGGTTTTTGGGGAAATGGCTCTGTCTACTACAGACATAAAATCTGATTCCTCACTACTGCAGATTTTGTTGAGTCCAAGTAAGTGACAAGCCGAACAGCCTCAAGGGAGGGATGGCAGTTGAGTTGCAAGGGTCAAGTGCATTTGATCCGCCATTTGCTATTTATTTGACTTAAAGTTAACTTGGCTACTATAGAAAATTGATGGATTTGATGCATTTGTCGTATTACGAATCAACATACTCGAATAAATATGTTTAACAGGTTTAATATACTTTCTCTGTTTTCAAATGTCAATCTCTTTAGCTCTTGATTGAAATGCTATTGGAAGTTCTGACTGTCTCCCACACAACTAACGGGCTTTTTATACTTTGACGCAGACTTAACTCCTCCTAACTAGTCACAGTGAGGGCGACAGGTTCATCCTGTGACAATTTAGCTTATTCTTCTCATCATGCTTCTTATGTCTTCATTTTTCATGTCTTGATGTAAACTATAGAATTTTTTTAAATAAAAATTGCTTTGGGTTTTTTTGGGGGGGTGTTCACTGTCTCAACTCTGACCAGTTCCGATGCTTACCTGACTGACTCTTTCTGTTACCATCCCAAGCCACCGTTGTCTGAGCCAGGGAGTTAATAGGGTTGAGGGTGCTTGGATAAGCCTTCTTTGCCTCTCTGTGATTTGTTCAGCCAAGCTAATGCACAGCTATTATCCGCAGGCCTCCCCAGACAGTCTCAGAGGAGGAGGAAAGGTTACTCGGGTCAAACGTGATATATATGTGCCAGCGTCCACCTCATATTTGCACAAGTAAAGTTATGACAATGCTAACTTGAGTAATGCAGACCTCCCTGTTTGATTTGGTTTGGGCTGGATTTATGTCTTCGGTATAAATACTTTTCCATTTGATTAAATGGGTGGGGAGGGGGTCAAATTCAGCCTGGTGGAAAACAAATCATATCATGTTTCTTGCTAAAATGTCTACCAATAAAGCAAATTAAATAACTGGAGGCAGTGCAATTTTACCACCAAGCCCTTTTTAAAAAAGAAAATGAAATAGTTGAACAAACTTCTCCTTGACTTCTGATTCCAAAACAAATTTATCCAGCAATATCCCTCCATCCATCCATCCATCCATCCATCCATCCATCCATTTTCTTAGCCCCTTATCTTCATGTGGGTCGCGGGAGTGCTGGAGCCTATCCCAGATGTCATCGGGCAGGAGGCAGGGTACACCCTGAACTGGTTACCACGCAATCGCAGGACACATTGAGACAAACAACCACACTCACAATCACTCCTAGGGACAATTTAGAGTTTTGCATGTTTTTGGGATGTGGGAAGAAAACGAAGTACCTGGAGAAAAGCCACGCAGGCATGGTGCGAACATGCAAACTCCACACAGGCGGGTCTGGGATTGAACCCAGGACCTCAAAATTGTGAGGCAAATGCTTTCCAGCTGATCCACTGTGCCAATATCCATCATGTATTAATAATAATAATAATAATAATGAACCCTGAAGAATAGCATAGATTCACAAATAATTGATGCCCACTCTGAAAAGGTATTTAATTGCTGATAAGTGCGACAAGATGGCAAAACTCAAAAGAAGCTCCTCAACTCACTTAAATATATTTTCTTGGCACCAAGCTGTCACTAGATGGCAGCAAAATACAACAAGACAGTGCTCAAGCGATACAAATAAACCTCCTCAGCTCACTTCAACATGATTGTATTAGCTTTGGCCTAGGCAGAAAAACAGTGATAGTAGATTTTTCAAGTGAATAACAGAATAGCTCGTGGATTGCGAATGCGCGCAAAAACACTATATATCATTTCATAGTTATCGCAGCCCTCTGATAAAAAACATAAAGTGAATACTAAAGAAATAATCAGATTTCAAATGAAAATTTTTATATTTTTTTGCTTCTGATATCGAACGAAAATCCAGTACTCGAAGCATGCTTCACCAGCATGGTGGAGCAGCTGGAAAGCGTTGCCCTCACGTCGTTCCCAGGTTCAATCCCGGACCCACCTGTGTGGAGTTTTCATGTTCTCCCCGTGTCTCCGTGGGTTTTCTCCGGTCACTCTGGTCTCCTCCCACATCCCAAAAACATGCAACATTAATTGGACACCCTAAATTGCCCTTAGGTGTGATTGTGACTGCGGCTGTTTGTCTTGATGTGCCCTGCGATTGGCTGGCAACTAGTTCACGGTGTACCCGCCTCCTGCCCATTGACAGCTAGGATGGGCTCCAGTGCTCCCCGGGACCCTCGTGAGGATAAGCACCAAAGAAAATGGATGGCTGGATGGATGGATAGATGGATGGATGGATGTAATTCTACTATTTATTATAAGGAAAAGCTAAAAAAATGCTTTAAAAAGCCAATTTTTTAGGCTTGGAACACATTATTTCTTTTTCCATTAAATATAATGGGAAATATTGATTCTGATTTTGAACAAATCGCTTCCAAACCGCATTCTGGAATGGATTGTGGTCGAGAATCGAGGTTGTACTGTAATTATAATGGGGGCAGCGACAAAAATCAATTAGGACTCCTAGTGTAAAAAATTAGGTTGTAACATTTCTGAAATCAAATAGTCAAACGAGCTAAAATTTATACCCCAACTGAGGTAAATAATCACAGGTACCTTTTGACGTTAACAGGGGAAGGTGTGCTTCGATGAGAACCAGCTCGAGCAGGTCTGTGAGTATCCTTCAGAGACTTTCATCCTGATGTCCACCCCCTACCCCCATGACCCGGGCAGCGTTGAGATGCCAGCGGAGGAGCAGATGCAGGAGGAGGAAGGGGAAGCTGACGGAGGGGCCGTCATGTCCAAGAGCCCAAGAAATTTGGGCACTGCATTGGGACGGGGTCTAAGAGTGGGTCAGTTTCACCCCCTTCTTAAAAGACAACACATACCTGCAAATAAATGAATGTATAAAAAGTTGTTAAAGCAACACAATGTGCGTTTGTCTTTGTTTTTCTGAAGGCTTGTGATTTTTCTGTATAATGGATGCTAAAATATATATTTTTGGGGGGGAGGTGAGACAGTCATCAAAAGTAATGTAATAATAACCTTTCCGGTTAATCTGAAAAAGAAAAAAAAATATCGTTTAAAGCGGTGCTGTAAAGCGAATTTAAAGATTCATTTTGGAGTACAAATGCAGGCACATGTTTGCAGGTAATTGATGAATATTTGCAGTGACTGAGAATTATGTCGTAATGAATTATGGAGCTATAGTGCTAAATTGTTTTTCACCATTTAGGTATTCTAGATTTTTTTTTTTTTTTGTGGTGGGTGGTTAACTAAAACAGGATCCAGCATATTGTCTTGAATTGTCTGAAACTCACATTTCTGTATTTCCCTCCCATCTCTACCCTCCTATCTTTTCCAGATGAGTCTTGCCCTCGGTAGACGCCACTCACCTCGCCAAAATGCCCAAGCGATACAATTAGGGTTTTTTTCCCATGTTTTCTTTTCTTTTTTTTTTTTTTTTTTTATACGTTCCATTAGATATGTTGAAATGAGTCAACTCAGTCTCTGTAGTGACTGATTTACAGTTCTGTTCTTGCTGTTGATACAGCGGCAGTTATGAGTTTATGTTTAGTTTTATTTTTCAGGGGACAAAATGTGAATGTATGGCAGGTAATGTCAAAGTTTTAGTTCACCAGCTATTTTTGGTGCTCTGTGGGAAAAGATCCCTTGTCAATGCAATCAACACATTCAATGCCATTGACGGCTTTAGAAGTCAAATATCCATGTTAACCGGGAGGGCCGTCAGTGATTAAAAACGGTTCATTCTGGAGTTAATATATTTTCTCAGATTTCAAAATATGAATTAAAGTCCGTCAGCTTTTGTAATCTGAGTGCCTTGTGCCCGCTTTATATACTGAAGCCACACATGATAGGTCAGTTTATGTTTGGATGATTTTATTTTATATATCCTCTTGAGAAAAAAAGGAGCGTGGGACTCTTTTATCCTAATATTTTGTCACACGGAAGTGGCAGAAGCGGATTTATGAAGAAGTATGGGAAAATAATTACAAAAGATTACATTTTAAAAGTGTTCTCAGAGAACTGATTGTGTATTATTTGCACTTATTTAGTATTTCTTTGCATATGACCATGTTTGATTGGTAAAACGTGCATAAAGTCTGTACAGAATGTCCTCAAATTATTTTTTATCTATTTTTGAAACAGCTGTCTTAAAAAATATATAATAAATATTTAATAAACATTTGTTTTGTTGTTTTAACTTTGTTTGTGTTGGATGTAAGAATACCCAACTCTTCTTCTTTTCCTTTCTGCTTGTCCCGTTAGGGGTTGCCACACCGTCTTATCTTTTTCCATCTAAATCTATCACGTGCATCTTCCTCTCAAACACCCACTGTCCTCATGTCTTCCCTCACAACATCTAGCAACCTTTTCTTTGGTCTTCCTCTCGCTCTTTTGCCTGGCAGCTCCATCCTCAGCACCCTTCTACCTTGGCCATCACCTTGTAAAGCTGTGATGTAATGAGTCACGTGACCATTTTACTTCCAGACCCAAACAAAAAACGTGTTTCTTGGTCAATGTCATCTCTATGAACGTTCTCCAACAGAATGCCTCAATCCTGTGGTCCAATGTGCACAAATCGACAGAAAACCTGTTCCGATTTATCTTCCTTCGGATTCCCATTGAAAGAAACGGAAAGAAACAGGAGGCTGCACCTCATAAGGTAACTAAATCAAATAGTACAGTGAAGAAAATAAGTATTTGAACACCCTGCCATATTGCAACTTCACCCACTTAGAAATCATGGGGGGCTCTGAAATTTTCATCGTATGTACATATCCGCTGTGAGAGAGATAATCTAAAAAGAAAAATCCAGAAATCACAATGTATGATTTTTTTAATGATTTATTTGCGTGATACAGTTGCAAATAAGTACTTGAACACCTGAGAAAACTATTGTTAATATTTGGTACAGTAGCCTTTGTTTGCAATTACAGAGGTCAAACGTTTCCTATAGTTGTTCAACAGGTTTGCACACACTGCAGGAGGGATTTTGGCACACTGCTCCACGTAGATCTTCTCTAGATCAGACAGGTTTCTGCGCTGTCGCTGAGAAACACGGAATTTCAGATCCCTCTAAAGATTTCCTACTGGGTTTAGGCCTGGAGAATGGCTAGGGCACACCGTCATCCTCTTCTTAATACAGTGCAGTCGTCCTGTCTCATGTGCAGAAACACACCCCAAAGTATGATGCTACCACCCCCATTCTTCACAGTAGGGGTGGTGTTCTTGGAATGGAACTCATCATTCGTCTTCCTCCAAACTTGGTGAGTGGAATTATGACCAAAAAGTTCAATTTTGGTCTCATCTGACCACAAAAAATTCTCACATGACTCCTCTGTATCATCCAAATGGTCTTTGGAAAACTTAAAATGGGCCTTTACATGTGCTGATTTGAGCTGGGGAACCTTACGTGCCATGCATAATTTCAAACCATGACGTCTTAGTGTATTACCAACAGTCACCTTGGAAACGGTGGTCCGAGCTCTTTTCAGGTCATTGACCAAGTCCTGTCGTGTAGTCCTGGTCTGATTCTTCACCTTTCTAAGGATCATTGAGACCCCACAAGGGGCTCCGCTCCAATTGAGATTGATAGTCATGTTTAGCTTCTAATGATTGCTCCAACAGTGGATCTTTTTTCACCAAGCTGCTTGGCAATTTCTCTGTTGCCCTTTCCAACCTAGTGGAGTTGTAAAATTTTGTCTCTGGTGTCTTTGGACAACACTTTGGTCTTGGCCATGTTACAAGTTTGAGTCTTACTGATTGTATGGGGTGCACAGGTGTTTTTATGCAGCTAACGATTTCACACAGGGGCATCTTGATTCAGGATAATACATGGAGTGGAGGTGGACTTTTCAAGGCGGACTAACAGGTCTTTCAGGGTCAGAATTTTAGCTGATAGGTGTTCAAGTACGTATTTGGAGCTGTATAACACAACATACATTGTGATTTCTGGATTTTTCTTTTTAGATTCTTTCTCTCACAGTAAACATGCAATATAGCAGGGTGTTCAAATACTTATTTTCTTCACTGTACTGAGAGCCAAAGCTGTTACCCTTGAGTAATGAGTTTGAGACTCTAATGCAGGGGTGTCAAACTCATTTTTGTCATGGGCCACATTGTGGTCAGGGTTCTTCATGCAGTTAATGACCTCACACGGTGCATCTTACTCAGGATAATACATGGAGTGGAAGTGGACTTTTCAAGGCCGACTAACAGGTCTTTGAGGGTCAGAATTCTAGCTGATAGGTGTTGAAATACTTATTTGCACCTGTATCACACAAATAAATCGTTAAAAAAATCATACATTGTGATTTCTGGATTTTTCTTTTTAGATTATCTCTCTCACAGTGAACATGCACCTACGATGAAAATTTCAGACCCCTCAATGATTTCTAAGTGGGAGAACTTGCAATATAGCAGGGTGTTCAAATTCTCATTTTCTTCACTGTATATGCTGGCTAAAGTCCTATACCGTTGTACAACTGTACTAACATAGAATATCCCCATATACAGTTACTCATTCATATACATGGCCTTATACATGTTCCAGCACCAGCCCTAAACATAATTGTATCTTCGGACAAAGTCGGGAGTTTAAAAAAGTTGGCTGTGACAAACGCTAGATGGTGTCAATATTTAATTTAATATAATGATGGGTTCTCTAATTCACAAGCATATCAATTAATATCACATTGTAATGTGTGCTGTTTGAATGACTATCTTAGAGAATATTTTATGTCTTTTCAGATGCGAAGATTTGATCTCTTTTTGTTTTTGGCAGTTTGTAATGTGATTCTGCTATAATATTGTTCACAAACTTACACATAATATCAGTAAATTTATGACAATGTTAGGGGCATGGCCAAGCCACTGTCCTGGGCGGTGCTGCCTGTCAGGGGCATGGCCAAACCACAGCCCTGGGCAGTACTGCATTGGACACTAATTAGACCAGGCAATTAAGCCTTGAATGGGCCATCGGCATTGGGCAGTTCGTTGCGTTGTGTTTGTGTAGATTGAACACTGCTTTATCGCGCGTGAGTTTGGAAGTGCATTCCCTGCGTTACTGTCACGACCCATCGGAACGAAGGTAGGACCCAAATGCAGGGGTACACTGGAGACGCAGATGTAAATCGGGAAAAACATTTATTATTCAATGGTCGGGGATCGGGCAGGCAGTCAGGTGCAGCAGCGGTAGTTGGGACGTCGGGCGAAGAGAGCAGGTGAGCGGACAGGCAGGAGTCGATATACGGGAGAATGACCAAAGCAGGCAGAAGTGTCAAAGGAGTCAGGGTTACAGGGTCGGTCGGAGAACAGGCGAACACTTCGCCACACGACACTTCGGTTGAAGAAAGTCATTGCATCAAGCTTCGTTTCTGACAATGTATTTGTATTATTTGATCATCTGATTGCGCGATCCCGTTATAAGGTTTCTCCTCCTGCCGTTGAAAGATTATAGTCACTGGTTATTACTAAATCGTAACTTTTTTACTCTCATTTCAACAGCGCACCGCCAGCAGCGACCATCGACCTATCTTTCGGAGTAATGTAAGTAACACACATGCACACAGGTGTCTCCAATTTGTTCGTGTCGTATTTTAACGTCTTGGCTCCCTTCCCGCTTCAGGATAGGGCAGACATTCTACAAACTAGTGCCTGAGGGTGTCATTACACCTTTAATCGAGCCAGCGAGTTCAAAGTAAGTACTCTGTAAATCGTCTTTCCTGGCCCACACACACAGACTTGACGTTCTGATGTTTTGTTTTATTTTTTTAAGCCCAAAACGAAAAAAGCCCCCGCAAGCACCGGGCCTTACATAAGGAAGCCGCCTAACGCCTTCATGGTGTTTATGAAAGAGCAGCGACCATTTGTTAAGGCTGCTGCAGAAGGGAAAGACAGCACCACTGTCTCTCCTGGGTCAGATGGTGAGTGTGTTTGCCACCATCATGTCCTCGTCATCGCTTGTCTGCTGTCAGTTTGGGATTGCGGGCTGACACTTTGATTGTGTCCGTACGGAAGTCGCTGTCGCTGGCCCGGCAGCAGCCATATTACGCTGAATCTGAACGGCTAAGCCGGATCCACGCAGCCATGAACCCAGACTGGAACTGCAGAGACAACTATGTGAGTCCCAGATTCATTTAGTCGTGATACAGTGGAGCGCATGGAGTCAACAATTACTCGAATATATATATTTTTTTAACTTTTTGTTTGTTGTTTTTGTTTCGGGGAAAAGGCCAAAGAGGAAGTGGTGCCGTGCGGCCACCAGCCAAAATCATTTGAGCGAATATCATCTAAGCGGTAAGTACACTATATTTGAGTACCTGTTTTTAGTTACTATACATTCACCCAGAGTACTACGTTGCTCCGAAATGCTCTTTTTACAAAAACAATATATAGATGTATCTGTCACGACCCATTGAAACGGAGGTATGACCCAAATGCAGGAGGACACTGGAGACGCAGAGGTAATTTGGGATAAACGTTTATTACTCCAAGGTCGGGGATCGGGCAGGCAGTCAGGTGCAGCAGCGGTAGTTGGGACGTCGGGCGAAGAGAGCAGGTGAGCGGGCAGGAAGGAGTCAGTACACGGAAGATCGATCAAGGCAGGCAAGAGCATCAAAGGAGTCAGGCTTACGGGGTCAGTCGGAGAACAGGCGAAGGTCGGTACACACGGGTTGACGATCAGGGGTACGAGAGTGCTGGAACAGGGCATGAACCTCAACGATCTGGCGGAGCACCAGTCGTCATCGGGGTCCTATATATACAGGGGATAATCAGCCCGCATGAGGTGCAGGTGTGTGCCTCCCAATTAGCGCGGCCGCGCAGGCACCCGCACATCCCGGGCTGGAGCAGCAGGATCATGACAGTTAAAGTGTTGGTGTGCCATCATAGTCTTGTTTTTTTGTTCATGTTGCCAAGGTTTGCATCATAGTCATCGGACTGTGTTTCATGTTTTTGGACCTTGCCTCGAGCATCGCACATTTGTGCCTCTGGCTATTTTGGACTGCTTACGTGTGTATGACCTTAGGCTGGAATAAAACCACCCTCAACACCATGCCTTTGCCTGGGAGTCCTGCATTTGGGTTCAGCCCATAACAGCTACTGTGGGTCGAAGACAAAGAAAAGGAGGACACCGGATTCATCGGTAGAAGAAGAAGAGGAATACACAAAGCCTACAACTGAGTGTAGAGACTTTGAATGTTGGGATCGGAATGTTGTATGACAGGAAAAGCTCAGGAGTTGGTTGACATGATGATTAGGAGAGAGGTTGAGATATTGTGCATCCAAGAGAGCAAATGGAAAGGTAGTAAGGCTAGAAGTTTAGGAGTAGGGTTTAAATTCTTTTACCATGGAGTGGATGGGAAGAGAAATGGAGTAGGGGTTATTTTAAAGGAAGAGCTGGCTGAGAATGTCTTTGAGGTGTAAAGAATATCAAATCAAATAAAATATTGTCACATCTCTGTTTGGCCAATTATACATGATTCACTCAGTCTCGTAGTTTTGCAACTCTTCACCATTTGCACATTTGTTGCAGGCCAATAATGGCCACTTGTGTTTGCACCATTTCCACAATTGACAAAGTTTCAGATGATTGCATATACTATTCATTTTAAACTGCCCTAAATCGATAGAGGACTTGGCATCATTTGGACCATTGTCCCAAAAAAATCTATCGGCATTAGTACATTACTGGTACCCATTTTTTGCTCATACACTTTGTTTTTGTTTCTCAAATGTAATCTCTGTCAATTAACTGTCTGTTGTCATACTAGAGTAGCTTCAACTACGGAAGAAAAATTGCATGTTTCTGACATATTCTGCAAATAAAGATGATTCTGAAAACATCCGTCAGTTCTGAGATGTGAGTCATGAGACTACTTCAAAAATAACTGATTTGTCACCAGTGCAAAATTCTTTCTTTCCAATGGTGATATAATGCTAACTTCGTGGTGAAACAGGTTTTATAGTGAAGACAAAACACCTGTAGTCTGACCAATTGTAAAGATTAGTGAAAAAAATACATAATGCTCCAAATTTGGAATTATGAGGCTTCAGGCTGACATCAGCAATATCAGATCGATTTTTCTCGTTAAATTGTCACAAATCCATCCCAGCTGTGGATATTCGTGGCTCTAATTCAAAGTCCTACCACCACCTATGTTTCAAAAAAATACTTTGAGTGTTTATGTTATGAGTTTTTCATATGTGTTCCGACAGAATCCACTTTTTACAAGACAAACTATTGGGACTTGAAATGTCTAAAATGTCTTCATTTTCACACTAGATGTGGGCACAGATCCACCCAAGATGAGATCTGATTTTTCGGCCTTGCAGGTTAGCAGTCCGGTTTTCTGGACCAGCTAATTCTCTTTCATTGTTTTTATAGAATGAAGTGCAATTTATCCATCCATCCATTTTATTAGCCAGTTACCCTCACAAGGTCGCGGTAGTGCCGTAGCCAATCCCGGCTGTCAACGGGCAGAGGTGGGGTACGCCCTGAACTGGTTGTCAGCCTATCGCAGGGCACATGGATACAGACAACAGTCGCACTCACAATCACACCAAGGAGCAATTTAGAGTGTCCAATTAATGTTCCATGTTTAGGGGATGTGGGAGGAGAAAACCCACACAAACATGGGGAGAACATGCAAACTCCACGCAGTCGGGCTAGGATTGAACCATGGACCCCAAATACCGAGAGGTCTAGAGCAGCCCACCATGCCGCCAGTGTAATTTACAGTATTTATGAAAAATAAAGAGGGTTTTTTTTTTTCGTTTTATGTTTTGGTAGTCAGACTTTCTATGAGAGGCATGTATATCCATGGATGGATTTACGGCATTTTAGTGAGGAAAAGTGACCTGATATAGTTGGTGCCTCTTAATTCCAAATTTATAGAATTTCATATTTTTTTTTCACGAATCCAAACAATAAGTCAGACAAGAGGTACAGTATTTTTTCCCTCTTTTTACAAATCATTGAACAATCTAAATGGAAGCAGCTTGTTCTGTTTGATGATGCAATCAATGCAAATGGTTCAACAGCGTTTTTTGAGGGGAGGGGGCATTCCTGAAAAGTGATGCTTTTGACACCTGTGTTTTGCATTACTGTCACAGAATGAATTCAATTCATGACTCAAAACGATTTGCTATTTTATAAGTGTGTTTTAAACTGCAGGAGCTGTACATTGTTGGCCTCACAGTTCTGAGGACTGGGGTTCAAATCCCGGCACTGAGTTTGCATGTTCTCCCTGTGCCTGTGTGGGTTTTCTCTGGGCAGTATGGTTTCCTCCCACATCCCAAAAACATGCAACATTAATTGGACACTCGAAATTGCCCCTAGGTTTGATTGTGAGTGCGACTGTCTCGATGTGGCTGTGATTAGCTGACAACCAGTTCAGGGTGTACCCTGCCACCTGTCCAATGGTAGCCTGGATAGTCTCCAGCACTCTCGCGACCCTTGTGAGAATAAGCGACTCAGATGGGTGGGTGGCTGGTTTAAACTGGTAGCAATTAGCATTAGCTCTCAGTTTCTAAAATGCTGGTGAATCGTTAAAATGTGAGCTGCAACTTTTTAATTCTGTACATTGTACAAAGTGGGGATTATTTTACATTTTAAACAAGATCTATTTCATGTTAATCCTGTTTTTGAATTGATTTCCCTTCATTTCATTGGAAAAAAAACGACTTGCGTTACGAGAGTTTTTAGAGTGACCTGGGAGCGTCTTCAGAGTTGGTAGAAAAAAGGAATTGGCTTGATTTATGCTGCATGGCTCAAGAGCGACAATTTAGGATTTTTTTTTCAGTTTCTCAAGTGGCGCAATTGGATATTTTAGCACCGTGAAGATGCGCACAAAAAAAGACAGGAGGTGGACTTTCAGTACGCTTTCCCCAAAGTTTCCACCACATTTGGGTCATAGTGAAAATGGAAGCTGCTGTGATCATATCAGGATCTCATCACCGACCCGGAGAGGAAAGACCAACCTTTTCCAACTGAGGACCACGGTCTCAGATTTAGAGGTGCTGATTCTCATCCCAGCCACAGCGCTCGAGTTTTATATGGATGGCATTTTTACAAAGTCTGGTTTAAACTGATAGCCATTTGCATTCGCGACGTTCAGTTGGTGAATATTAAAAATGTGAGCTGCGGCTTTTTAATTCAGTACTTTCTGCATAGTGGGGATAACTACATTTTACACAGTAGAAGCAAATTTTCATTAATTACAATGGAAAATGACGACGAGATACGAGAGTTAATGGCGTGACCATGGAGCGTCTTCCGACGTTGTTTAAAAAAAAAAAGGAATGGTCTGGCTCAAGTGAGACAATTGAGGATTACTCCCCCCCTCCTCCTTTCTCAAGTGGTGGTCATTTTGCCGCATAGCACCGTGAAGAAAACGACAGGAGCTCGGCTGTCAGGATGCTTTCCCCACAGCCGCAGGTTGGATCAGGTCTGATGCTGTAAGGAAGGAATAGAACATGTCTTGGAGTGTCCCACAGGTCCTTTCGTTCAATGCTGTCAAATGTGTCAGAATGTGCCTAACGTGAACCACCCCATAATTAGCAATTTGCAGAATTTCAACATTATTTGGGACAGAAGAAATAGGTACGTTTGTTTTCGTGATCCTCCGAATGGATGCGTGTGTTCGAATTCAACTTCTGACAGCAAGTAAATGCTACTGGCTTCTTGTGTGTGCGTAAAAGATCACACAGGTTTCTGTAGCAACGAGCGTTTATTGGAGTCCGAGGACATGTATCCCAGTGACAGGGTATCATGTGCTGCCGCGGGTAAAAATATAGAACATCATAGATAACACAGATCAGGGATTGACCCATAACACCTTGGAGAGATGAGACAACCAATAATCTACAGTGAGTAAAGCTATCCAGTTGGCATTTGCATCGCAAGTTTGAGGAAACACAAAATAGAATGAATAAAATACACTTCTGAAAATATTCATTGTGAACCATAAGAAAAGCGAAGCAATTGATTTAAAAAAAATATGTTCATTTTTAAAATTTGAAATAAATTTATAGTCTAGTACGGCCACCTGCGGTAGCTTCTTCCGCCTCCGGTGCCTCAAGGTGCTTGAACAAGGCCGAGGTCAGGTCCATGTCTGGCCCTGCATCCAGATTCCAATCGGAAACTCCGATCTAAGTGTCCCCCGAGAAAAAGTTGGTCACGAAGTGTCTTGTGACAGCAAAAAAATATATATATAATAATAATAACGGCTAAAACCATTGGTGTCATCAGAGTGACCATCGATCTCTAAGCTAACTAGCCAGCTACAGAAACATTTTGTCCAGGTACCCGCCAAGAGGAAAATAATTAAAAAGGCCTATTGTTTCTCTCTCAGACCATCACGTTATGGCTACTCCTGTCGCAGGGACTTGCGAGATGGCTGCTATTTTAAATGCAATCGCTTTGGCTAAAAAGAGGCCATTTTATTTTCCTAGGGCCTGTAAGGGACACAATGTCGGATTGCCATTAATTAGCTAACTCGCTAGTTAGCTTAACGGATCGCTGCGCAGGTTGACAACTCTCGTCACCAAGAGTGTTCGCCGTGATTGGCGGATTGACATATTTTGGGGCGGTCGCAGTAATACTCATATAAACCAGAATCAACAAAAAATCCGAACATTCCTAGTGCAGACGAAGACGAAGATGGACAACCAAGACTGGCAGACCAGTTGGCAGATGATTAGTCCGAATTTGGGCCAGACGCTCATCAACCAACAACAGCAGGTCAGGCAGACGACGCTTGCCTTACTCTGAAAATGCGCACATATCAAAATATTGGAACACCAGGAAACTGTTTTTACATACAGTAATAATCCATCGTAATGCATACACTAAAGTAACCGTTTTTTTTTCAGGGGAGGTGGGGGTGGGGGTGTCACACGACACTTCGGTTTAAGAAAGTCATTGCATCAAGCTTCGTTTCTGACAATGTATTTGTATTATTTGATCATCTGTTATAACGTTTCTTATCCTGCTGTTAAAGGATTATAGTCACTGGTTATTACTAAATCATAACTTTTTTGTTCCATAGGTCAGCAGCGCACGCCAAAGGCGACCGTCGACCTATCTTTTGGAGGGATGTAAGTAACAAACATGCACACAGGTGACTCCATCTTGTCTCAACGTCTTGGCTCCCTTCCCGCTTCAGGATAGGGCAGACATTCTACTAGTGCCCGAGGGTGTCATTACTCCTGTAATTGAGCCAGCGATTTCAAAGTAAGTAAGTAGTAAGTAGGAAGTAGCGTATTCTCTGTAAATCATCTTTCCCGGCCCATGCACTCAGACGCTATGTACTGATACTTTATTTTTTAGGGCCAAAACGAAACAACCCCCCGGAAGCACCGGGCATTACATCAGAAAGGTGCCTAACGCCTTCTTGGTATTTATGAAAGAGCAGCCTCTTGTCATGGCTGCTGCGGAAGGGCAAGTCCCACTGTCAACAGGCTCCTGGGTCAGATGGTGAGTGTGTTTGGCACCAACACATCCTCCTCCTAGCTTGTCTTCTGTCATTTTGCCATTGCGCGCTGACACTTTGATTGAGTCTGCAGTGGAAGTCGCTGTCGCTGGCCAAGCAGCTTGAATATTACGTTGAATCTGAGCGGCTCAGCCGGATCCACGCCCCCATGTACCCGGACTGGAACTGCAGAGACAACTATATGAGTCCCAAGGAGTCAACATTTACGGAAACGTTTTTTTTTTTTAAACTTTTTGTTTGTTGTTTTTGTTGAGGGCAAAAGGCCAAAGAGGAAGTGGTGCTGTGCAGCCACCAGCCAAAATCATTTAAGCGGTAAGTACACTATATCTGAGTAACTGTTTTTAGTTACGATAAATCTACCCAGAGTACTACGTTGCTCCGAAATGCTCCCTTTGCAAAAATAATATATAGGTGTATCTCAGCAATAGTATTTCATTTTCGTCGTTAAAATTATATCGCCTTGCCTTCTGACTTTTTCAAAATTTCCTAATAAATGAAAATTTCTTACATGTATTGCACTCAAAAAATGACTTACTGGATGAACACAAATACATTTTGGTCAGGTTTTCCATCAATTCTAACTGTGCAATTCCAACACATGCCTAGTACTGTACTTCCATGTGATGTTGTATAATCGAGTTGGTCTCACAGTTAGGGGTTTCAAACTGGCAGCCCGTGGGCCATTTGTGGCCCCCAAGATATTTTGTGGCCCTCACCTTACTACGAAAGTTAAATGATAGTGCAGCCCTAAAATGTTGTATGAATGGCAATTTTACAATGTTGTGTGCTTCGCTGATGAACCGACCAATCGTGGTGAGGTTGTGGCTCTCAGGGCGTGACAAGAACCAGGTTTGATGCAAGCAGGGAAACATTTTTCCTTGACTGAAAGTTACAGTGGTGTTGCCATGTAGTTTTATCAGTAGTTTTGCACACAACTTTACACTAGCTTCTTTGCTCATCTTATTTTGTGTTAAAGAATAAAAAAATACGTTTGCTTTAAATTTCTCATTTAAATTGCGGGCATGTGTGGCCGAGCCTCAGCCAGATTGTGCCTCCAGCGGTCTGAGTTGAATTGAGTTTGAGACCACTGGGACTCTGACTCTAACTCAAATATTGTACTTCCATATTGTGTGATATCATATCGTTGGTCAACAGCATATCCTAAAAATACATCCATCCATTTTCTTAGCCGCTTATCCTCACGAGGGTCACCGGAGTGCTGGAGCCTATCCCAGCTGTCAAGGGGCAGGAGGCAGTATAGACCATGAACTGGTTGCCAGCACACCGCAGGGCACATAGAGACAAACAGCCACATTCACAATCACACCTATGGGGCAATTTAGAGTGTCCAATTAATGTTGCTGTTTTTGGGATGTGGGAGGAAACCAGACTGCCCGGAGAAAAGCCACGCATGCACAGGAAGAACATGCAAACTCCACACAGGCGGGGCCGGGATTGAACCCGGGACATCAGAACTGTGAGGCAAACGCTTTCCATCTGTGCCACCTTGCCGCTATCACACACACAAATGTTTCAAATCAAACCAATTTTAAGCAACAAATACCTGCTAGCAAGTTAATTACTCTAAAAAGGAAAATGAAAACATTTAGCACAGTTAAAGTCGACACGTGACAATGATGAAAATAATATGCTGTCATTAAGTAGTCTATTAATTTATTTCTGGCATTAGGTAGTCTATTACTTACAACACAGAGGTTCCTTCAAGCACTTTGGTACTCAAGTATCCTGGTGCTGTTGTTAAAACTGCAAAATATTTGACGAATTATTGGGTAAAAATGCTCAAAATGTCATCTACAAGACAACATTTATTAGGAATCCTTATTAAAAAAATACAACAAATAAACCCTGTTTTGGGAGGAGCGAGCAAGAGACTAATTTGCTCTTTTGCAAAAGCTGTTTACTCCAAAAAGAGAGCCTGCATAATGTTCATAAAATCATTTAAATTTGATCTGAAATCAATATAATTCATTGTATTTCTTCTTTTGCAAATGTATTTCATCTGTCCAGCTCCCATTTTTCAAACGCAAGCCCATCACTGATTCCTGTGCTGAATCAGGCATCTCAAATTTAATTTACCTTGGGGCTGCTTGAAGCGGAGCCTGGCTGAGGCGCTCATGGACTTTTGTGGAATTTAAATTAGAAGTTAGAAACAATCATATCTTCTTAACGTATTTTCTTAAACACAAAATAAGATGAAGAAGGATACTTATGTTTACAAGTTGTGTGCAAAACGTCTAAAAAAAAACCCTCTCCTTGGCAATGCTGCTGTAACTTTCTCTCATTAAAAATGTTTTCTCTGTTTGCATCAAGCCTGGTCGATGTCAAACACCCCGTAGCCATCTACCAGACCGCGATTAGTCGGCTCGTCAGCTCCGCACACAAAAATGTTAAAATGCCATCCGTACAAAACCCGAGGACCCCACTACCATTTTACTTTCATATTAAGGTGGGGGTCACAAAATATCGCCTCGTGGGCTGCAAATGGCCCGCGGGCCACCAGTTTGAGCCCCCTGGTATAAAGGGTTACACATCAAAATAGGTAACATTAACAGGTAAAAAAAAATCCCACGGTTTGTACGACCGGTGTCAGAGTTTGGTCTGCATTACCAAAAACACGTCGGACACGTTTCCAGTGAGAGTTGGACTCCCCCAAGTCTGCCCTTTGTCACTGATTTTGTACATAACTTTTATGGACAGAATCTCTCGGCACAGCATCACATCTCTGCTCTTTGCAGATGATGTGGTTCTGTTGGCTTCATCAAGCCGAATCTCCAACTCTCACTGGAGTGGTCTGTGGCTGGGTGTGAAGCGGCTGGGATGAGAATCAGCACCTCCAAATCTGAGACCGTGGTCCTCAGTCGGAAAAGGGTAGCGTGCCCTCTCCGGGTCGGGGACTGAGATCCTGATATGATCACAGCAGCTTGATGCAAACAGAGAAATTTTCAAGCAGGCCCAAATTTTCCCCGATGCTTTTCATAATTTCGCATTTAAGTGCAAAGTGGACTGCAACTTTTACATTCAGAACCAAATTCTTGACTGCCCCTCATAGTTAATACCTCTGCAAAGTGAGCATGACAACCTTAGGAAAGGCAGAATATTGCCTTGGCTATCATTTTGAAAGTAGTTTCATAACTAACGTCTAAATGTTTGTGTTTGCAGTGCATGCGCCACACTTGGCTGTACCGGTTCCAGTGTTCCCAAAATTGCTGTTCCAGCACCAGTGCCCCAAGACGTTGCTGTTCTGGCCACAGTGCCATCAGACTTTGCTGTACCGGACCCAGTGTTCCCAGACTTGGCTGGACCGGCCCCAGTTCTCCCAGGCTTTCCTGTTACGGCCCCAGTGACCCCAACAGGGCCCAACAAGGACTTCGTTTCCAGCTTTTTCTCGCGGGTTGACATGGACGTGACCTCGGCCTTATTCGGGCTTCTTGAGGAACTCGAGGCGCAGGAAGTTGTTGTGGTGGGCCGTACTAGGCTATAATTTTCTTTCACACTTTAAAAATAAACATGTATTTTTTCATCAATGGCTTCACGTGTGTATTTTATTCATTCTATTTTGTGTGTTTCCTGAAACTTGCGATGCAAATGGTAACTGGATAACTCACGAAAACAAACATTTTTCAAAGTAATTAGCGGTATTGGGTTGATTACTATAACACAAAAGGCCTGAACTGGCATGAATACCGGCCCCCCCTGTGTAGAGTTTGCATGTTCTCCCCGTGCCTGTGTGGGTTTACTCCGGGCACTCGTGTTTCCTCCCACATCCCAAAAACATGCAACATTAATTGGACACTCTAATTTGCCCCTTGGTGTAATGGTGAGTGCGACTGTTGTATGTCTCCACATGCCCTGCGATTGGCTGGCAACCTGTTCAGGGTGTACCCCGCCTCATGCCTGTTGACAGCTGTGATAGGCTCCAGCACTCCCTGCAATCCTCGTGAGGATAAGCGGTTCAAAAAATGGATGGATGGATAAATTTCCCTTCATTCTATAAAAACAATGAAAGAGAATTAATTGGTCCGGAAAACCTGACTGCTGACCTCCTGGAAGGTCGAAACATCAGATCTCATCTCGTGTTAAAAGGAAGACATTTTAGACATTTAAAGTCCCAATAGTTGGTATTGCACATATACTGCACAACCAAAAGGGGATTCTGTCTTAACGCAGATGAAAAACTCATAACGCAAACACTGAAAGTATTTTTTTGAAACAGAGGTGGTGGTAGGACTTTGAATAAGAGCCATGAATATCCACAGCTGTGAGATAGATTTGTCAAAATTTAATGAGGAAAATGCACCTGATATCGCTGATGTCAGCCTAAAGCCTCATAATTCCAAATTTGTAGTATTTTGTATTTTTTTTCACTGATCTTTACAATTGGTGGACTACATGTGTTTTGTCTTAACAATGAAGACCTGTTTCACCACAAAGTTAGCATAATATAACCATTGCAAAGAAAGAATTTTGCACTGGCGACAAATCAATTATTTTTAAAGTAGTCTCATGACTCACATCTTAGAACTGACGGATGTTTTCAGAATCATCTTCATTTGCAGAATATGTCAGAAAAATAAAATTTATCTTCCGTAGTTGACGCTACTCTAGTACGACAACAGACAGTGAATTGACAGTGATTACATTTGAGAGAGAAAAACAACGTCAATGAGCAACAAATGGCTACTAGTAATGTGCTAATGCTGATACATTTTTTTCTTTTGACAATGGTCCAAATGATGCCGAGTCCTCTATCAATTTAGGGCCAGTTTAAAATGAATGGTAAATGCGATCATCTGAAACACTGTTAATTGCGCAAATGGTGCAAACACAAGTGGCCATTATTGGCCTACAACAGATATGCAAATGGTGAAGAGTTACAAAACTACAAGAGTGAGTGCATGAATGATGGATAATTTGCCCAAAAGAAATGTGACAAAAATCTCAATTTCAAATTTCAGCCTCATCACAGGATTTGATACTATTTTCATGTCCAATACATTCTTAGACAGCTCTTCCTTTAAAGTCACCCCTACTCAATTTCTCTTCCCATCCACTCCATGGTAAAATAATTTAAACCCTGCTCCTAAACTTCTAGCCTTACTACCGTTCCACCTGTCTCCTAATCATCACGTCAACCAACTTCTGAGCTTTTGCTGTCATAGTCACAACATTCAAAGTCTCTACACTCAGTTGTAGGCTCTGTGCATTTCTCTTCTTCTTCTACCGATGAATCCGGCGTCCTCCTCTTCTTTGTCTTTGACCCACAGTAGCTGTCAAGGGCACAAGGTTGGACCCAAATGCAGGACTCCCAGGCAAAGGCATGGTGTTGATGGTGGTCTCCCAAGACGTGGTCGAGAGCCGGCGGCTGCCAATGCTGGTAGAGGGGCACCAAGGCTTGGACAAAGGGCTGCTGTGGTTCGGGTGCCGCTGAGGCATGGGTGAGAGGTCGCTTTTGGTTCAGTCACCGTCAAGGCGTAGACGCAAGTTGGCTGAGGGTCGGCCGCCGTCGAGATGTGATCGTCAGTCGTCCGAGGGTCGGTCGCTGTCAAAACAGGAGGGGATGGCGGCCGAGGATTGGCCACCGCTGAAACAGGAGCGGAAAGCAGCCGAGGATTGTTCGCCATCGAGGCATGATCAGGCGGCAGAGGATCGGTCACCGCCAAAACAGGAGCGGAAAGCGGCCGGGGATTGGTCAGCGTCTAGGCGTTGTCATCAGGCAGCCCTGGATTGGTCGCCATTGAGGCGTGGTCATTGGGCAGCCGGGAATCGGTCGCCGCCGGAGCGTGGTTGTCAGGACATGGACGTGAGGCAGCCATGGAGGAGTCGTCACCGAGGCATGAGCAAGAATCGACTGCTGCTCAGTCGCTGTCATGGTCAATAGGCTCTGACTTCTGGTCAGCGCAAAACGCATGGTAAACATACACACATTGCTATGGGAAATGATGCGAAAAATATAAATAGTTGGGATGTTTTGGATCCCAAGAGACATTAATATAATCTAAACATTTTCAGCATGCCCAGGAAGGTTTAGAAGATACATTGACACATGCATATGTAATAGGAGGTACTACAAGCCTGAAAAATATTCCCCGCGCCAAACGTCAACTGCCACGCCGACCTCTCGTCTTGGTGTTCCAGGCATTTCAATTTATATATTCCACAAATTACAAGGAATTTTTCGGACACTTTTGTACAAGAGGGTGAACAATCTCCCAAATGTTATCAATAGACTCCACACACATATAGACACTGTTAAGTGTTGCTGCTCCGGTCGCCTGACCGTGGTCGGGAGACGCAGTCTGTGACTGTGATACAAAATAATTATGGTGAAGCTGTGATATACGCTTGTGATACGGAAATATATTATCAGTGATAGAAGCCTCGTATACACCTAGATCTAATACTCCAAACACATTAATCTGCACTGCATGATATATTTTCCACATTCATAATTATAATAATGAATTTTGAAGGTTAAACTGAAACACACAGTGAAGTTACTTCTTGCGACCGCCTACACGGTTTAGACAGTTTACAGCGCAACCGAATTAAGCATCAAAAACCAAAAAAGCTAAACCTAACGTATTCCGATGAAACTCGATGTTAATGTTTCACAATGTACAATTGTAAGGATGTCAAAGGACGTCAACTTTCACGTGAAATAGTAGCAAAAGCAATGTTTGCCCTGACCGGAAATTGAAGCCGAATTACCACATCATCTAGTTTTATTCTACATTATTGGTTTTGCGACGCCTTCTTCCGGTGAAACAGCGCCTTGTCGTGGACAGACGCCAAAATCCACCGAGTTTTCATTTCTCCGTTTACGGAAACACTTTGACGTCAACACATGTGCAGTCTTGTTCTCAGAGTCCACTTCAATACGTGAGGCGTTGCATGCGTCCTCTTGCTTCCCAAATCCCAAATTAAGACGGCGCCGACGTGGTAGGTGTGGTGTTGTCTTTTCAACCGGAGTACACTCGGTCGACGAAGGCTCTGTTGCACACCCTCGATGAGCACGGCACATTTTTTAACATCTGAACCCTTAACGACTGTGCTAAAGTATACGAAAGGGGAGGGTGGGAGGTTTTAAGTAGGCCAAGGAGGGTTTTTTTTTTACGTTTTCGTTCATATGCGGAACACTTTTGACAGACAGATGCAAAGGTGACTGGAGGCTTGATTGGAAGAAACATGATTTCCAGCAAAATCCAACCGGCGGCGTGCAGACTATGGTTTACGACGCGCGTAAGTATCTGTAAATATGTGTGTGTGATTGTGCTTCAAAGTAGGTATGTTTAAAAAGAAAAACTTATACTCATGGAATTGAAAAAAAAAACTTTGTAATTGGAAAGAGCTTCGAAAACCCTTTAAAATATTACTTAAATGATCTCAATAGCTCAAATAACATAAAAGTTGCGACCATTGAAAGATTGGGAATGTGGGCTAATTGACCCCTCCGGAAAGGGCACTTAACCACGTCTCCTGAAGTACGTCACCCCACGTGTGCTAACCTCAGACAAACAATTATCAAAAATGGCGGCGCAGGAAGAAAAGACTAGAACGAAATTGTCCGATTTACCAGCTGATTTCTCACTCGCATTCTTAGAAAATAGTGAAATATCGTTGAAAAGCAGACAGCAGGCCTTCAAGAACTTCAGGGAGGGGTATTTCAATGGTATTTACATGCATATCGACGGAGAAACCATTGATATTAGCGCAAGATCTTTCCGGAGTCAGAGGAAGACCGAGAAGCCACATAATATAATATGTTATAACCCAAAGACGAATTTGTCATTGACAGTTTCCTATTTTCGTGTTACCTATCACACTTCTGTGCAGAATCTGTATGTGTATCTGTATAGCCGTTTGTGAACCGCCGTATGAAGGAAAACAAGGCGAGGCCTGATTTACGAGTTGTTTCTCTCGTTTTCTTTGTGCAACGTCACGAGCTCCCCTCAATAATTATTCTTGAATTAGTGCCGAACCTATGTAAGTCCCGACCGAGTACGACAATCACTACTTTAGTGTCCTCAAACATCCTTCCTTCAGTCTTGGTGTCTCGGTGCACGTCAAAGGCTTTTAGGACTCGCTAGTCCGGTTTAGCTTAGCTCAGTAGCCGCCGAACAGAGACACGCAGTCAGATCATCGCAAAATATCGCTCAACACAGATCAAGTGTGTCAATCATTCACACATAGCTATGTTATGCAATCGAAGAATTGCTAATTCATTTATATGAGACATGTATTGCAAATCAAATATAGGGCATACCTTCGTGCAAACATAGTCCGGTTTAGCTTAGCTCCCTAGCCGGCAACAGAGACACGTTTGTGCAGTTAGATCATCGCAAAATATCGCTCAACATAGATCAAGTGTGTCAATCATTCACACGTAGCTATGTTATGCAAGCGAAGAACTGCTAATTCATTTATATGAGACATGTATTGCAAATCAAATATAGGGCATACCTTCGTGCAAACATAGTCCGGTTTAGCTTAGCTCCCTGGCCACGAACAAAGGGACACGTTTGTGCAGTCAGATCATCGCAAAATATCGCTCAACACAGATCAAGTGTGTCAATCATTCACACGTAGCTATGTTATGCAAGCGAAGAACTGCTAATTCATTTATATGAGACATGTATTGAAAATCAAATATAGGGCATACCTTCGTGCAAACATAGTCCGGTTTAGCTTAGCTCCCTGGCCACGAACAAAGGGACACGTTTGTGCAGTCAGATCATCGCAAAATATCGCTCAACACAGATCAAGTGTGTCAATCATTCACACGTAGCTATGTTATGCAAGCGAAGAACTGCTAATTCATTTATATGAGACATGTATTGAAAATCAAATATAGGGCTTACCTTCGTGCAAACATATCTGTTCCGGTTGATTTTAGATGGATTCAGTTGATCATACGATCTTCCACAAAGTTTGATCCATCGAAGACATTTTTCGTAGTCGGTCTTCTGTTCCGGTTGATATTAGATGGATTCAGTTGATGATGCGGTCTTCCACAAAGTTTGATCCATTGAAGACATTTTTCGTACTGGGTCTTCGGTTTTGGAAAGGGTACAAATTGAACTCCACCAACTAGCCTTTCAGGATACCTGTCGTCACTATTACAAAGTCCGTGACTACACCTCTTAAACATATCTATTGTTAAAGAACGCAAATACGCGATAAAACGCGAACAAAAGCTATACTGGACTATGCAACGTTGTCTGAGGGAACGGCGGCTGCAAAAAAAGGGGCATGGTTTATGCAGATCTCTGGCCTCTGATTGGTCAGCGACGCGGATGACGCAATTTCTATGGAGGGGTCAATTGTGATATGATGGGATTCCAATTACCCGTCATGCCTTGCGACGGCCGCCGTCGTGTGTGTTATCAAAGTCAGAGAACACAGGCAAAGCGTGAAGTTTTTTTTTATCGTTAATTCATCCGATTGGTCTCAGAGTTATGACGTCGTAAAAAAAAGGGAATACTGGGTGACGTCATCGCAAACAATCTCAACGTTTTTGTTTCTCAACGAATTTTCATGAAATTTCAGTGATGATAGCTTGACTAAAGCATTACCATTTGCACTTACAAGATTTTTATTACAATTGCATATAATGGCATACAGAGCAACAAATTCGGCAATTTTTCTGATTTTGCAATGCGACCGACATTTTTGCGAGTGTTAAAAAACTGTGCGAGCGGTCATGTCACCTTCTTATGTCCCTTGTGCATCGATATGTACATATAAAACATAAATGAAGTACTTTAGAAAAAATATATGCCTACGGACAGGTTATGATCGAGGTTTTAAACACATAAAATTTTTGAATAAAAAGTACTACAACTTCTGTAGCGGTTTTAAAAATGCAAAATGGAGGTTGTAGACGGAAACGTGGATTACGTTATCAGCTTCTGTGTGTTTTGGTCCAATAATAAACAAGCCTCGTGCTCACAAAATAGTGACACAGATCGTACTACAGATAGTTTCTCATACAACAAAGATTTTTTATTGATGAAAAATTTTAAGTACCGTTTTATATCATGTTCTGCTAATATCAGTTGAAATTGGAAATAATCATTTCTGAGTTTGAAATTTTAGTTTTCTATTTTGATTATGTATTTGTTAATTTTATTTTTAATTTACAGTTATGTTATATTAATCCAGTAAGTTATTTTAAGGCCATCCCTAATCACATCCGCAACTTTATCTGACAGCATGACTGACCACACCCATACATTTTTCAAATGTGAATGACTGTATATATACTGTGTTTGTGTATGTATGTGTGTGTATGTATGTATATATATATATATATATATATATATATATATATATATATTAAAGGCAACTCATTGTAGTGTTACTAGATCTGTATCTAAGATCGTGAGCTATGTGGTCGAGTGTATGTGTATAACGCGATGTAACAAGTTTGAGACTCAAACGTTAATAGTAATTACTAGAGATCAATTTCTTTAACATATTTTGCTGTACGGTGTAGAAATTCTCGGATATATTTTCCAGTATATTCTATATCTATACTATAATATGTATAATGTGGGGAAAAGGACAATTTTAGATGTCTTTTTACTGAATAGTTCACTTAATTCATTTGCTATGAGATAAACTGGCATATTTTAAGCATATTTTAATGACCAATGTGATTTTGTGCTATCCAGTGATAGGGGTATGGGGGGCAAAAAAATCTGGGTTTGGCCCTTGGGGAATTTCTCCCCAATTTTTTTTTTCTTTTTGTCAGGACTTAGAAATTTTACTTTCAATTAGTGTCTGAATTTTGTTTATAGTTATAACCAGAATGCACCACAGCTATCCTTTTTTTCAAAAATTTTCCAAAGGGGGGCATGTTTCCGGACCCCCCCCAGCAGGACTTCACTCCCTCAGTGCTCGCATTTAGATTTTCAGGAGTTTTCACGAAAGTCCACTTTCATCTCTATCATACAAGCACAGCCAGATGCATCACACAGTACAATGAACTACCGGGTTGTCGCGTACTTGCTCAGCAAACTTGAAAAGTGCACTGAGGTACAGACGTGTTGGTCTAGCATCAGGGTTGGACAAAGGTTTGTGATCCAGCCCCGGATTTTATTTTGAATAAATGATATATAGGTTAGGGCATAACGCTTACAAAAATTGTTTGAATACAAATATGATTCTCAATCATCAGTAATGATTAATTAACCAGTTATTTAAGTAAAAGTAAATGTAAAATTATTTTGGTAATATTTGTATTTCAAAATAAATTAATTGAATGAGACACTTAAAAAATTAAAAAAATGTTTTGTAAAAACAATTGGTAAAAGACCTTTATTTTTTAATTTAAAATCAATCAACCAATTATTTCATAAATGTACCCCCCCAGCATGACTAAATACAATTACAATGTATATTGCATCATTGTTGACATCAAGTGTCTATAAACTAGTTTGAGTGACTTGTGCTTTTTCACTTTTGCTCCAGGTGACATCCAGGCAGGAGCTAAGTATGTCCACCTTGGTGCCCCCCCAGCCGGTGCCCCCCCTGAGTCAGACTCTACAGGCCTACATGAGAGGCCTGGAGCCCCTCATCCCTCCCGAAGAGCTCACCCACACCCGCAGGGTTATGCGGGAGTTTGCCAGACGCGGTGGCCTCGGCACGGAGCTTCAGAGGGGCCTGGAAAGGAGGGCGAGAAAGACAGAGAACTGGGTGCGTGTTTTGGCTTTGTCTCACGGGGGGAACATGACACGTGTCGCTGATTGACGTTTCGGTCAAGCACAGAGAGTGCTTACACCCCCCCTCCCCCCCAAAAAAAAAATGCTCACGTGGGTGCGAACTACCATTGAGGAGCATCGACGAAAGCCTGATTGTCTGATGTCTCCAAACGACGATCCTGATCAATTATTTTGTATTCGTGGATGTATTTGGAGTGATTTCCCCCCCCCCACCCCCTTCCACATTGCTTGGACAAAGTCCGAGACCCCAATTGTGAGTTGTGATTGTATTGTGAAACAGGAAGATTACCCAATTAGGAACCAACAGGAAGCTTTTGGACCTAATTGTGTTTTTTTTTATGTCCTATTTCATACACCACAGTAAAAATGATCAAGAAAAGGTCTTCAAAATGAGCTAACAGGCAGCCTAGTGCCTTCTATTTCTTTTTTTTTTTATTTTACGACAATCTGCGAGCGCTCTGGCACCATGCTGCCTCTCACAGGTTAGTGTTGGTACCACGCGACACGTCTGATTTGTGGGGGAGGCTCGGGATTGATTGTAAGTGCAGACGTAACGTGTTTGTTGTGCTATGTTCATCTCGGTAATCTCTGAATTATACACAGTTTTATAAAATCTTATCTTTTAAATATAGTAGGAGCTGTGTTAAACATTTGGAATTTACAGCCCGGAGATAAATGTAGCCCACTATCAAGGGGAAAGTACATAGCATTGCGGGACAAATTAAAGGATTTCCAACGGTTGAAATGAAATATTAGCCTCTCTCTGTACGTTCCCTGCAGATCACAGACTGGTGGGTGCAGTGGGCCTACTTGGACAGTCGACTGCCACTGCCTGTGCACTCTAACCCGGCCATTTCCCTCCCCAGACGAGATTACAATGGCTGGCGGAGCCAACTGTTGTGAGTGAACGTGAACTGCACTGCGCACGGCATGTGGCACCAACATGTCGCTAATCTCTTTACGATATGACAGGAGTGCGTTTCCAAACAAATTAGCTGGCTAATATTACGTTGAGTCGCTCCTTAAGTCATGTTGATCATTGGAAGTTATTTTGATATATTGCTAGAACATATTTGAGTTCATAGTCTCAATTATGACTCGTCTATGTGAAACCAATGCATTTACTGTATTTTGATAGCATTGTGTGTTGCATTTGTCATGGAAGGTTCCATTTATGGATAATTGCCAAGGAATGTTCATGACAGGGTAATTGAATGACACGCCTATGTTGCATTTGACAAGTTTGCAATTATATTCTGGAGCGAGATTTGTATAAGCGATATAGGCACTTCTGAACTGTAACATTTTCACAGAGTAACTCATAATGAAAATTATGTCAGTATTACAGGGACTAAAGTAGATGCTCTTCTCATTACAAGCCAGCGTATAAGAAATGTATGTTTGTTTAAAGCCCCACTGTAATGACATGCATGATTTTTAGTATGTTTTTAATGAAAAAAAGGCTGCCAGAATGGACCGATCCATTTGTTCACCATACATCATGATGTTGTTGTATATGGATTTTTGTATCTCCTGCCATGAAAATCCTCTCAAGGGAATTGTTTTGGAGAAGAAGCAGGAAGTGACGTTAACAGCGGCGTACTCACGCGGGCTCGTGTGTTTATAATAGTTTTACCTGCTGGAAGGTCGCTCTTTGTTCCTTCGTGTTAGCCAAAATGCCTTTTCGTTGTATTGCTAGATATTGTTCGAACGCTCGGGAGGATGGGTTTACTCTTCATACTTTACAAAAAGACTCTGTTCATCGTGCAAAATAGATTGCACAGGTGCAAGGGATGAGAGCTTTGTAGGTTCCAAATGACAGGTAGGTGTGTGTATAGGGCTGCTAAAACAAAACAATAGTTGGGGTGGGGGACGTCCTCTCATCACGTAACAAAAGATCTGCCTACGTAAGTAAGTCAGGGGTGCTAAATGTGCGGATGTGCTCATCAGCCAGGTTCCGCGCAGCAAATGCGGAAGGACGGCCTCTGTATGGCCTTGTGGATCGCCCGGCATTAGCCCTGACATGGAGGTGAATTGGGCGGGGAGGTGTTTTGGCCAGGCTTTTCCCCCACCGGCCACCAGTGTCTGGGCACCCCACTTCGGCCGTCGGCTCGCCGGCGACAGCTTCCACGTCGGCTCGCTCGCCAGTGACGGCTTGCTCACTGGCGACGGCTTCCGTGTTGGGCCCAATGCGGAAGTGGTTTGGCAGCATGTGGGAGGAGAAAGGAGCTCCCTCCCCGCCCGGCATGGGTCCTCCTGATTACATACTGTCGGGAAGTCTGTTGTTATTAGAAGTGATCTGGGTATCATCAAAATATGGCATGAAATGATAGGGTAATATTGCCCAGGTCATTTCACTCGATTCTGAGGCATTCTCTTCGAAAAGAGGTTCAGTGTCAGAAGGGATGTCGGAAAAATCTGAAAACCTCTGCGAATGACCCAATGCGACATCATCAACAGACGGTGCAGGCAATATGGCTACCACTTGGATGTCGAATGAGACTTCCGCAACTTTGCACATGGATGACACGCTCTCCGCTCATATTTGTTTTTTCATATAGACATTGAAGTGAATAATGTTATATATAGTTTTCATTACAATTTCCATTTTAGAATGTTTATAGGCATGACAGTGGGGCTTTAAGATATTATAAGGCAAACTAACCATTGGTTGTTTTTTTTTTTCAGGTTTGCATCCAAACTGATTGTTGCAGTACTTGAATTTAAGGCCAAACTTGACACGTAAGTGCTAAATTGTTCCATCCTATGTAAACTATATGCGAAATCAGCATTTCAACCTGATCCTCTTCATGTTTTGAAAGATCACTGTGGTGATATTTTTTTTTTATATTTGCAACTATTGAACTACACTCAAGCTGCAGTATTCCTCTAATGTAATCTGTGACGTTGCTGGTTGAGCACGCCTGCTAGCCTGGTCTCGTATTTCTTTGCTGTATGAAGTTAATCTGTGTCTAAATATACTTGCCCACACTTATTTGTAACAGTATTGGTGCCGCAAGTCCGCTTTGTTTTTAATGAGCTGTATGGAACGTGACCTGGTTTCCTTTCCATTCCATCCAGTGGCTTGTGGCTCACCAACAACATTAACAAATCAATATTTGTTTACACAAAAATACCCTCCATGAAAACAAAAGGGTTTTTTGTTGGGGGGGTGCTGTAATTTGGACAATATATGAAACTACAGTGCCTTGTGAACGTATTTGCCCACCTTGAACTTTTCGACCTTATGCTACATTTCAGGCTTCAAACATAAAGATGTAATTTTTTTTTTTGTCCAGAATCAACAACAACTGGGACACAATCGTGAAGTGGAACAAAATTTTATTGGATATTCATACTTTTTTAACAAATAAAAAACTGAAAAGTGGGGCGTGCAATATTGTTCGTCCCCTTTACTTGCAATGCAGCAAACTCACTCCAGAAGTTCAGTGAGGATCTCTGAATGATCCAATGTTGACTGGTGATGATAAATAGAATCCATCTGTGTGTAATCAAGTCTCTGTATAAATGCACCTCCTCTCTGATAGTCTCAGGGTTCTGTTTAAAGTGCAGAGAGCATCATGAACACCAAGGAACACGCCAAGCAGGTCCGAGATCCTGTTGTGGAGAAGTTTAAAGCCAGATTCGGATACAAAAAGCTTTCCCAAGCTTTTTAAACATCTCAAGGAGCACTGTGCAAGCAATTGTATTGAAATGGAAGGTGTATCAGATCATTCCAAATCTATCAAGACCCCGCTGTCCCTCTAAACCTGTAAACCGACCGTCCTTCTAAATGTTCACCTCGAACAAGGAGAAGGCTGATCAGAGAGGCAGCCAAGAGGCCCATGATCACTCTGGCTGAACTGCAGAGATCTGCAGCTGGGGTGGGAGAGTCTGTCCCATAGGACAACAATCAGTCGTACACTGCACAAATCTGGCCTTTATGGAAGAGTGGCAAGAATAAAGCCATTTCTCAAAGATATCCATAAAAAGTCTCGTTTAAAGTTTGCTACAAGCCACCTGGGAGACACACCAAACATGTGGAAGAAGGTGCTCTGGTCAGATGAAACCAAAATGGAACTTTTTGGCCACAATGCAAAATGATATGTTTGGCGTAAAAGCAACACAGCTCATAACCCTGTACAAACCATCCCCACTGTCAAACATGGTGGTGGCAGCCTGGTGGTTTGGGCCTGCTTTTCTTCAGCAGGGACAGGGAAGATGGTTCAAATTGATGGGAAGATGAATGGAGCCAAATACAGGACCATTATGGAAGAAAACCCGTTGGAGTCTGCAAAAGACCTGCGGCTGGGACAGAGATTTATCTTCAAACAGGACTATGATCCAAAACATAAAGCCAAATCTACAATGGAATGGTTCACAAATAAATATATCCAGGTGTTAGAATGGCAAAGTCAAAGTCCAGACCTGAATCCAATCGAGAATCTGTAAGCAGAGCTGAACTGCTTTTCACAAATGCTCTCCATCCAAGCTCACTGAGCTCTAGCTGTTTTGCAAGGAAGAATGGCCAAGAATTTCAGTCTTTTGAGGTGCAAAACCGATAGACATACCCCAAGCGACTTGCAGCTGCAATTGGAGCAAAAGGTCGCGCTACAAAGTATTAACGCAAGGGGGCCGAATAATATTGCACGCCACACTTTTCAGGTTTTTATTTGTTGTAAAAGTTGAAAATATCCAATAAATTTCACTTCACAATTGTGTCCCACTTGTTGTTCATTCTTGACAAAAAAAATGTAATTTTATATCTTTGTTTGAAGCCTCAAATGTGGCAGAAGGTTGAAAAGTTCATGGGGGTCGAAGACTTTCACAAAGCACTGTAAATCTTTCCCTTCCCAAATAAATGAATATAATTCAAGGAATGGTTTTTATTTTATTTAATTTGAATTTAATTGCATTCAATCTCCAGTCACTGGTGTCATCCCCACTTTACACCCACAGCCGGTCAAAGTACAAGAAACGTGGTGACATTTTTCTAGCACAGAGGAAAGAATATATACATGTATTAAAATGCACTTTGTAGATCTGTTGTAATCTGATGAAGTGAATAATTCCATTCTACATGTGTTAGTGGCCGTCTGCCAGTGGAGTACATGCGAGGCAGGCCTCTGTGCATGGAGCTTTACCCGCTGCTCTTCTCTTCGTGTCGCATCCCGGGCCCCAAACACGACTACGTGGCTCACTACGGGACCCCCCGTCGCTCACCGACGCACATCACTGTGGTCCGGAACTATCAGGTCAGGAAAGTTGACCAAATGAATCCAGAGCAGTCATGTTCATTGTATTGGGAAAAAAATGGACTTTGGAAGCAGTACGCTTACGCTATTAGAACATACTATTGCAAAGTCTCCACATGTTCCGTTTATTGGACATAACACAATTTCTGAAGAGATGCAAAATAGTCGACACTTTTGCTGTTTTTCTGTGAACAAACTACATTGAGAAGGTAAAAAAGCCCTAACAAATGTCTTGCGTTTGTAGTTCTTCCAGTTGGAAGTGTACAACAGCGACGGCTCCCGCCTGACAGAGAGCCAAATTCACGGGCAGCTGCTGAGGATCAGATCCCAGTCCTGGAAGACGGACAAGGAGCCGATGGGGATCCTGACCAGCGAGCATCGCCACACATGGGGCCAGGCCTACAACCGCTTGCTGAGAGGTAGAAAATATGATGGTCAGATGTGCAGGATGCCACGAAAGACTTGTCTTGCATAACAACTTGGACGACTGTCTGGTATTCTTTGAAACAAGAATTTCATTGAATTGAATGGAAGCGGAACCAAACATTGACCTATCTTCCCCCACTATTTCATCTGGAATGTTCATTTTCAGTTCCATGTTGTTTACGATCTATTAACTTACGTTTATGTCTTTTTCCTTTGTACCTTTGTCTGCTCTTGTCCGACTCAGATAAACTTAACCGGGAATCAGTGCAGGCAATTGAGAAGGGACTTTTTTCGCTATGTCTGGATTCTCCAGTTATGAGGATATCAGATGAAAAGTATGTGTATACACACACACACACGCATGCACACATACATTGATTAAGTGGTACATTACTGGCTCGACTCCCAGTTTTCCCCAGCGGAAACTGAACCCACATCATCACTGTTTATGAATGAGGTGTTTACTTTACCACCATAGCAACGTATGCCATCATCACTGGGGGAAAGGCTGCATGAAACAGCACTGTAAATCACGTTTGCTTACGAGAGGCTGTAATTCTGACCGACAGATACGCGAGCCGCAAAGCCGCACAGGTCCTGCATGGAGGGGGCACCTTCTCCAACAGCGGCAACCGCTGGTTTGACAAAACTCTGCAGGTGAGCGACCAGGCTGCTCACGTTCAGCAAAGATTTGAAAGGACTTTCACTGATGATTTATGGTCTTGGCATGCTTGTATAGTTTGTGATCGGCGAGGACGGCTCCTGGGGTCTCCTTTATGAACAAGCTACGGCTGAAGGTCCGCCCATAGCAACCCTGCTGGATTATATCCTGCGCTACTGGTAAAGGAAAAAAAAAACGGCATTACATCAACATTTTTATTTTTTTTAGCCTGATCATCAAGATTCCTCTTATCCATTTGTTAAAAGGGAAATCCACTGGTTTGCATTAACAATGTATCCAATAGGTCATGGTAATACTGTATGTACTCTATTTTGACAATGTGATCTTAAATCCTCTCTCATTTAATAGTGTTTTGAGAAGATTTGTATCGACAATTATGAATTTTCAGGGGCGCTGCCATTTTCGCGAGTCACGTGACCTACGTGTGTGGATGTGACGTGTTACATGGGGTCCCAAACGCTCGATTACATGGGACACCATTATGCCCAGCGCTGATTTCAGATTTATCCTCATCTGAAGAAGAAATAGCAGTATCGGTTGATCAGGAAGACGGAGGAATACTTCCAAACACAGCCGTGAGGGGCTCGGTTGATCAGGAAGACTGAGAACTACTTCCATACACAGTCGTGAGCACCGCACCGGCTGTGTATGGAAGTATTCCTCCGTCTTCCCGATCAACCGAGTGTCCGAGCCATGGGCTCTTTCTTCACAGCTCCCTCGAGCCCCGGAGCTGTGCTGCTCACAGCTATGTATGAAAGTCTTCCTCCATCTTCCCGATCACCCGATACTGCTATTTCTTTATCGGATGAGGATAAATCAGAGTAAAATCAGCACTGGGCATGAATAGTGTCCCATGTAATCGAGCCTTTATTGCGGCACGGTACATGGCACATCTGCGCACGTAGATCATGTGACTCGTAAAAGGCAGAGCCCCTGAAAATTCGTAATTGTCGATAAAAATCTTTTCAAAACACTATTAAATGAGAGAGGATTTAACATCACATTGTCAAAATAGAGTACATATTACATGAGCTATTGGATACATTGTTAATGCAAAATAGTGGATTTCCCCTTTTTAAAGTAATGATCAGCTCTCAAAATCTTAACGACACCCAAACCGTGTAAGAGTGGACGAATACATGTTGACTGCATGAGCTTTGTTGCCACACTTACTGTCCAGGTGTGGACAAAATGATTTACAATATATTGTAAGCAACAAGTTGCAAATATGCAGATACACCAAAACAATTAAAAAAAATAAAGCACATGCAAGAAGCAATGGTAACACTATCTCCACAGCCGGGAATGGTATCATGTAGCACTTAAATTTGAAGGAACCTCACATTGAACTTAATTTTCATGATTGTACCTGTATGTGTCTGTATATTTACTGTGTGTATAAGCTATTGTTTTTTTTTTCTCTTGCTTGCAGTGAGATTCCTGACCCAAGGCGAACACCACTGGTCCCGCTTCCAATGCCCAAGAAGCTTTACTTCCATATAGACAGAGAAATCAAGAGAGACATTGAGAATGCCAAGCAGAACCTTGATATGCAAGTTGCACAACTTCAAATGTTCAACCGCACAGCACAATAGACAAAAATCTGCTTGTTCAATGCTAATATATTATGTGAAATGGCATAGAGAGTCCAGTGGAAATTAGCACTACTGATGCAAAAAAATAATGTGTAATTGTGTCATATGTTAAATAGCTGAAGGAGGAAAGGTCACTGCTAATTTCGAATCATTGATAAAAATGTTTCAGACTGATCAATGACCTGGATGTGAATGTATTCAACTTTAAGAAATTTGGCAAAGACCTTCCTAAGCAGTACAAACTGAGTCCGAACTCCTTCATCCAGGTGGCCCTGCAGCTGGCCTACTACAGGTAAAAAAAAAAAAAAAAAAAAAAATCACTCGTTGCATGATATACAGTATTTACTCTATGCAACAAATTGAGATTATCTGAATGAAGCATATGGCTAAATAATTTGTTACTGCAACACAATATTGCGCATCATTCCACGTGGGGACATAATCCGTAAATCGTGGGTGCTAAATGTGTTGATGTGCCACCCCGGCCGAAGCCGTGATCGGCGGACGGGGTGGCTCGTTGCGGCACCGGGCTGTAGTGGCTCATCACTGCTGCGGAGGTGGATCGGACGGGGGTGTGGTTTGGCTGTGCCGTCGTCGTCGCTCACGGGCGGGGTTGTATATCATCATTATGGCCGTGCATCGGACGGGGAGGCGGTTTGGCCACGCCGTCGTCGTCACTCACAACCCCTGGCACCGTTGTTCATTGCGGACATGGATCGGGCGGGGAGGTGGTTTGGACGCATGCGGTTTGGCCATGATCCGCATATCATCTAAATATGGCTCGAAACGATGGGCTAATATTGCCCCGGTCACTTCACTCAATTGTGAGATGTTCTCTTCTTCGCAAAGAGCTTCCATGTCAGAAGGGGCGTGTTCGTCTTCCATAGTAGGTGGCACAGCGTGTTTTCAATGCCGAATGTCCTAGTGTGATGTTAGGGACAGAAAATGCAGCCAAAATGGCTACCACTTGAATGTCGAATGAGACTGCACATGGATGATGTGCACTCCGCTCATGTTTATTTTTTCATATAGACATTGAAGTGAATAATGTTATATGTGTTTTTCATTACAATATCTATTTTGAGAATGTTTATAGGTATGACACTTGACCTTTAACAACACATTGTAAAGTATTTTAAATCTCAAAATGCATCCGCGTTGTATCTCACCAGCAACTCTCTAGTTGTTTTTTGATGACATGATTCATTTGATCCTTGGCAAACAAATGCTGAAAAACTGAAGAATCAAGTATATGAGCCGTTTTGTATTTGTTTTTGTTGGTAGAGTTCACGGTGACGTTTGTGCCACCTGTGACATCGCTTCTCAGAGGATGTTCCGTAAAGGAAGAACCGAATACATCCGCTCGCCTTCGAGCCAGACACTCAAATTCATCCTTGCCTTTGTCGATCCATCAGTGTCGGTGAGCTGACGTGCATGTTTTATTTCAAATGCTTTTCCTGTTGGGTAACTACTGTTTAATAGTAACGCTGTTGTTTTTGTTGTCTTGTGGTGCAGCGTGAAGCCAAGCTCCAACTATTTACAGAAGCAGTTGATGCCTACTCAACTCTGACTGACCAGGTAACCAAATAAAGACAGCAATTATTCTCATAGAGTGGCAACTCCCTTTAGCTTACCGTATTTTTCGCACTATAAGGCACACCGCATTACAAGGCGCACCTTCAATGACCGGCCTATTTTAAAACTTTTTTCTGTAGATAAGGTGCACCGCATTATAAAGGGGATAGAATAGACTGTACAGTTGAGGTTGGGGTTACATTATGCATCAATTAGATGGGCTGCGCTAAAGCCTTAATATTGCTCCTTATATAAGGCGCACCTGATTTATAAGGCGCACTGTCAGCTTTTGAGAAAATTAAAGTCTCTTACGTGCGCCTTATACTGTGGTAAATAGGGCACTTACATACTTACCAAAATCTGCATTGTGAGCAAGCTTCAAATACGCTGCCTTGCACTCTGTGCAGGTACTCAAAGGACATGGCATAGACCGACACCTGCTGGGGCTCAAACTGCAGGCCATCGAAGACGGACTGAGCGTTCCCAAAATCTTTATGGATACTGCTTTTGGTCTGGCAACTCATTGGAAACTTCGAACAGGGCAGGTGCGTTCATGCGTTTGTGGGAGTGTACGTTTGTTCCACTTTGTGCTAACCTGAATCATCTTCTTCTGAATGTGGCATATTTACCGTAATTTTCAGCCGACAAGCTGTGACTTTTTTCACATGCTTTCAACCCTGCCGTTTATGCGGTGATGCGGCGCTAGCGTTAGCGCGCGGCTAGCTTTAGTGCACCTGGTTATAAGCCTAGGTACACAGAGTTTAACGCTCTTTCTGTGTACTGAGGCTTATAACCAGGTGCACTCTGTAGGCCGGGAATTCCGGTACATTTTTCCACCACTTGATGGGGTTTTGCATCAGTGAGGCATCCCTTTTTCCATATTTTATTGTTGTTGCATATGGACGTAGTTTATTTTGGTAGGCTCCAGTTCCCTTTTGACCCTAATAACAAGTGGAACAGAAAATGGATAGCATGGGTTTGTTGAGCCAAGATTCAAACACCTATTGTTCATTTTGCACTTCAGCCGTTTGTTAGAGAACAGCAAATTTGGAAAAAGTAATAAAACATTAGTCTTTTTCTTCATTTTCCAAGCGTGTTTTTTTCCCCCATTTCATTTACATATTCCTCTATAGAAATGTAGTTCCTCCTTTTTTAATGCAAAGTTCTATCTTTTCCCCATAGGTGCCTGCCAACACAGACAGCGTGATGTGTTTTGGTCCGCTGGTCCCTGACGGTTACGCCATATGTTACAACCCCCAGTCTGACCACGTCCACTTTTCTATAACGGCCTTCAACTGCTGTGAGGAGACAAATGCAGAAACACTCGGTGTCGCCGTGTGGGAAACCTTGTGCCAAGTGCACGAGCTCCTGGTGCCTCCTATGTAGAGTTGCTGCAGACTTAAGACTATTCCCATTTTCACTCCCAAGTATTCTTCTGGAAATTCAAAGTGTTGATGAAGGCTTATTTCTCATTGATTTTTTTTTTTTTTTTTTTTTTTTATTATATTTTTTTTGCGTTGTACATTCACAGCTGCTCAGTTTTCATGCTGTTGGTGCGGAAAACAAATCACATAAACACTTCAGCATTAAACATAGCCAAAACGCGTGTATATGTGCTAGTTACTGCTATCAATTAAAAGTTGCTTGGTGTGTTTGTGAAGGACCAAAATGTGAGGAAAGAATTGGGATGGTCACAAACGGTCCTGTTGCTTGAATAGAACAAATGTGGCCCATTTTGTTGGGCATGTTTGCGCACAACCTGTTGATTTGGTTAATAAAGTTCACATTTTTAATTCCCTGACACGGTGGTCTTCTTTTGGCTCACAATCCCTTTTGTAGTTCATCACAGGGGTTTGATGAGGCGGAGATCATTGATCTCAAGTTCTTCCAACTAATCATGCGTTCATGCATATTCAGCAATCTGAAGAAGCCAAGGTCACAAAGGAACCCAGGACAACATCTAAAGAACTGCAGGATTTTCTTACCTCTGTTAAGGTCAGTTTTTATGCCACAACAAAAAAAGAGACTGGACAAAAATAGCATCTGTGGCATGGTTCAAAGGTCAAAACTAACAAAGGCTCTTTTGACTTGTAAAATGACATCTGAATGATTCCCAAGACCTTTGGGAGCGTATTCTATGGAATGATGAGACATCAGTTGAACTTTTATGAAAGTGTGTGACTCGTTACATTTGGCGTAAATGTAACAGCATCTAAAAAGAAAAATGTAGCGTGACGGTCTGAGCTGTTTCTCTCCTGCAGGACCTGGACAACTTGGAGCTATGAATTCTGCTTTTTAACTTCACAGTTCTGAGGCCTGTGAGGAGTTTGCACGACTCCCTGTGCCTGTGTGGGTTTTCTCTGGGCACTCCGGTTTCATCCCGTGTACCAAAAAACATGCATGGTAGTTTAAGTGTAGACTAAATTGCCCATTGGTGTGAATGGTTGTTTGATTATATGTTCCCTGTGATTGGCTGAGAACCACTTCAGACTGTACCCCGCCTACTGCCTGAAAATAGCTGGGATAGGCTCCTCCACTCCCTTGACCCTTGTGAGGAGGAGTGGTTCAGAAAATGAATGGATGGATGGAACAGAAAATCCTAAAGGAGAATGTTCGGCCATGGGTTTTGGCCTCAAGCTGAACTGTACTTGCGTTCTCTAGCAGGATAATCGTCCAAGGCTCACCAGCAAGACCAATTCTGAATGGTTTAAAAATAATATCCATTCATCAATTTTCTTAGCTGTAAGGGTCAAGAGAGTGCGCGAGCCTATCCCAGCTGTCATCGGGCAGGAAGCGGGGGACACCCTGAACTGGTT
Source organism: Syngnathoides biaculeatus (assembly GCF_019802595.1). Taxonomy (NCBI): domain Eukaryota; kingdom Metazoa; phylum Chordata; class Actinopteri; order Syngnathiformes; family Syngnathidae; genus Syngnathoides; species Syngnathoides biaculeatus. Next base: position 1,618,475 of record NC_084640.1, on the reverse strand, counting down.
GCCAGCCAATCGCAGGCCACGTAGAGATAAACAGCCACACTCACAATCACACCTTGGGGCAATTTAGAGTGTCCAATTAATATTACGTGTTTTTGGGATGTGGGAGGAAACTGGAGTGCCCGGAGAAAACTCACGCAAGCACGAGAAGAACAAGCGAACTCCACACAGGGAGGGCTGGGATTGAACCAGGTCCTCAGAACTGTGAGACCAATGCTTTACAGCTGCTCCACCGTGCTGCCAAAATAATAATAAAAATAAAGGTTTGGGGTGACCTCGTCAAAGTCCGGACTTGAATCTGAATTAAATGGTGTGGCACCTTGATCAGGCTGTTCATGCTTGAAACCCCTCTCAGTGTTGCTGAATTTAAAAAAAAATAAATCTGAAAAGAAATTGGACCAGAACTTCTCCACAAATATAATTCGACACACGTATTTATTATGAGGGTCGGCGGTAATGAAAACGGCTTTCCTAGAACTTTGACTTCAAACACAAGCAAAACGTCCCTGTCGAGGATAACACTGAAAGGTTTGACTTGTTCCGCTTCAAACAAGACGCCGGAAGTGACAAAAACTCTGTAGCGTGACGTTTGAATTTAGGCCGGAAAAAAAAAAAAAAAAAAAAAACCATAAACACTACTTCAGTCTCTGTGGATTGCAGACACCAGCAGGTGTTTCCCACCGATCAACCGAACTGGAACCGTCAAAGGGATTTTATCTGTCATAGCAAATGTCGATTGTAAACCAACTCTGTGGCAATCTCGCCGTATTTGTCAGCAAAGCGAGAGCGGGGAATGGAGGGAATTTCAACTTTTACTGTCTGTTTTAGTCGAGCGGGGTTTTGATTTCAGTAAGTTATGATGAAGGGCTTCGTGATCAGCCGCAGAGAGGAGAGGAGCAGCGGGGCAGCCCGCCTCGTGTGGCCGCTGCTCGTTGCGTGTCTGTGGGCTGCCGCGGTCGCCTACAAGCCGGTGATCATCGTCCACGGCTTGTTCGACAGCTCTGAAGACTTTAAGACCCTCCAGCATTTCATTAACCAGGTGAGTGGTCAAGCTGGAAAGCCAGTTGGTGTCATTATTTATTTTGTTGTGCCAGCTCAATCTTGAAAAGTAGACTATGTAATTGCACTTTTTAGTAAATACGGGCAGGCCTCACATCAAATCTGTTATTCAACGAGTTTCTGTAACTATTTTATATGAGAATCTAGTGCACTTTTTAACTTTTTTTGGAGGGTGGGGGTGTTAGATTAACCCTGTCATTTTCAGTGCAATTTAAACATACTAGCAAGGATCACTAATCTTTCTGAAAACGGAGAGTTAAATACAAACATCTTAAATAACTTATATGCAATAAAATAACCTTCATTTATGTTATTAATACAGTAACTGTAAAGACAATGATTCTTCACAATTGTCAACAATGCCCTAACATAGAAGGATACAGAAAAATATGCAGCATTTTATTTCTATAATCCTCTGCAAGTGTTTACATTTTCAAATAACCTCTCTTAAACCGTTCCAAGGAAATCGCAAGGTCTCATCACTGGTGAGGTATTTTTAGAACAGGCCTTCTGGCTACTTGTGGTCTTTTTGAGCCACCTGCCCCAGCGAGCTCCATATTGGTGACAACAGAACTAGAGCTATTGTCATTTTATCATGTACTTCGTCTTTTTTTAGGTTTGATAAAACCTGTTTTGTGGCAACATGCTGAACTAGAGGTTAGTGAATTGCTTTGGTTTTCTCTGGATGCTCCAGCCTCCCTGACATCTTCCAAAATGGTTGTCAGTGGTGGAACGTTAATTACTTTTTTCAGGAATCTATTGCGAATTGAGTTGTTTTGAAGGTGATATTGACACAGAAAAGGTTGAAAAGATAATTCTGATATTTTGTTCCCGTTTTCACTCCTACAACCTCAAACTCAAGTAACACATTTCCATAGAATTAAAAGTCTGTCTTGGGTATATGCAGAGAAGAGAAACATGATTTAAAGGGCCAGTAGAAAAGCACATCTGGCAACATCAGTCAACATTTACCTCAATAAACAACCCACAAAGAAATTCCAATCAGGTTAAATGTGGGAAATGGTGGTACACTACAATGTTTGTTTTGTAGTACTTGTGTAGTGATCATTCTGTGGAGGGTCATATGGGTAAAAAGCACGTCCAGACAATCTGTTGATCCAAAAACCGTTGATAGTAAATTATCATAAAACCATACTTAAGCATTGCTTGATGACATTTTGAAGTTTAGGGTGACATTTTCTTGTAAAACAAATTACAAATTGCTCAACACTAAATTTCATGGCGGGATCAACACACTATTTAGATTCCGAGAAGACAGACTTTGCTTACAACCTGTGTGAAACTTTCATCTGCCTTTTTGTAACACTTTTTCCCTGTCTTTTTTTTTTATTTTTATTTTTTTTTTTGGGGGTGGGGGGTCCAGTCTCATCCTGGAACCAATGTGACAGTGATTGACTTATTCGACCGAAGTTCCAGCCTGCGGCCCATGTGGAAACAGGTGCATGGTTTCAAGGCGGTCATTTATCCGATCATGCAGAATTCAGCGGAGGGAGTTCATTTAATCTGCTACTCTCAAGGTTTGTTTGAGTGTATGTATGTGCGCACGTGTGCATGTTACACTCGTGCAGTTTGTTTTAGATAATAAAAGCAAAGTTATGTATTTCGTGTTATTATTGCAAACGCTGACCTTCGAATGACTGTTCCTTTCTGACTAAGTCTTCATTTACACAACAGCAGCTGGAAGGAAAGGGAAGCATTTGTTTCTGTTTAATCGTTGGGTGGAAATTCCCATTGAGCATTCTTTATTGTAATATGTACTGACATTTCATAAATGTCTTTAACTTATCAGGTTATTCTATTTTTTTCTAGCTGCGTGCTGATAATGCACTGTGTAAAAGCAACATATTTCTATTTCAATGTTATGAATTAATCGTGATGCACAAATTTTTATCAAATTATTTATTTGCATTATATCAAATCTTGGTATTACTGTATGTTCTTATAATTATTATAGAGTGCAATTTAAAAAAAGTGGTCATAAATTCCTGTAAAACCACTCTTCAACCTTGTGGAAAATCTTTTCGGAAGAATTGAAGCTGTTATAGTGATAAATTATGCACCAACTTAATATTAAACCCTATTGATGAAGAAAGGGTTGTGGCTTAAATTCATATCAGTGTCGAGGCGGGTGAGCGAATACTTTTGGTGCTACAGTGAATGAGGGTGTCTGTTGTTTCAGGTGGACTCGTTTGCAGGGGAATCTTGTCCACTTTGCCAGATCATAACGTGCACTCCTTCATTTCGCTGTCCTCGCCTCAAGCTGGGCAATATGGCGGTGAGTTCCTTCTCGAAAAGGCAATCAGTGATTAGTATCTGCTCCAACTCCTCAGTCGTTACGAAGATGTAATTTTAAATTTTTTTCCAGACACCAACTACTTGAAGTATCTGTTTCCTCAGTTTGTCAAGTCCAACCTGTACCATCTCTGTTATACAGCCGTGGGCCAGAGAATATCTATCTGTAACTATTGGAACGGTACGACTCACACGATCAATTTGACATGTGCATGTTTCATGCTTTTGAATTATTGCACACTCCACTTGAACAACTCAACTGAAATTTCAAAAGACTGTTCTCACATGGAAGATCAGTAAGTTCATCTCTCCGCTTGTGTTCTCCTTCTACAGACCCCCACCACAGGGACATGTACGCCAACAGCAGTGATTATCTGGCCCTGCTCAACAGCGACAGACCTAATCCAAATTCAACAGGTTAGCAAATTCCTCCTGCTCAAGCTCATTTTTAAATTCACCACACGTGCACATCAGATTGTCTGAAAGTGATTTCGACCGTATGACAGACAGTGATCGGAATACAAGAACAACAAAACAAAGTCATTAAGAACAATTCGTTTACAATAATATTGTTTAATCACTATCTGAGACTGAAGGCTACATCTGAGATTGCAAAAATAATGTCAGCAGTAAATTCTTTTAAATGCTTTTTTATCGGCTTGCTGATTTGAGTTACATGTTGCAAGCTTTTTTTGTCTGTTAACTGTCTTGCCTGGGGGTCCACTGTATATGTAAATCTTATGCAGGAGGCATCTTTGCAATTTAGGAGTTGAGCTAAAAAGTTGGGAGAAGATATCATCTCCGTGTGTTTGTTGTTGGGAAGTGCTAATATGTGCCTTTCTGTACTATTGCTAAATATAATCAATCATCCATCCATTTTCTTTGCGCTTATCCTCACGAGGGTCGCGGGGAGTGCTGGAGCCTATCTCAGCTGTTGACCAATTCTGAATGGTTTAAAAATAATAATATCTATTCATTTTCTTAGCCGTAAGGGTCAAGAGAGTGCGGGAGCCTATCCCAGCTGTCATCGGGCAGGAGGTGGGGTACACGCTAAACTGGTTGCCAACCAATCGCAGGGCACATGGAGACAAACAGCCGCACTCACAATCACACCTAGGGGCAATTTCAAGTGTCCAATTAATGTTGCATTTTTTTGGCATGTGGGAGGAAACCGTAGTGCCCGGAGAAAACCTACGCAGGCACGGGGAGAACATGCAAACTCCAAAAAGATGGGGCTGGAATTGAACTCGAATTCTCAGAACTGTGAGGCCAACGCTTTACCAGTTGACCCACTGTGCCGGCTTAAAATCAATCAGTTGGGAAAAAAAAGACTTACTGTATAGTAACTACCTACTTTATAATAAAGTGGAACCAATCATAGGATCACACGGCTGACTTTACTGCGGATTTACATATTGTTATTTTAGCACTTGTTGCATTAGTATGACGAGGATGAATCTTTTCCATCTCTAAGAATGGAAGAAAAATTTCTTGAGAATCAAAAAGCTGGTGCTTATCGGAGGACCGGACGACGGAGTCATCACTCCCTGGCAGTCGAGGTGAGTTCTTCTTTTGAAGCAACAATATTTGCACTGTACTGTTTGCCACGTATCACTTCTGCTTTTAACATCAAACAGTTGTACCATGAGAATGTTTCCTCTTCTTGGCTTACACATATTACTTGTTTCCCCTCCCCCCACCCCCACCCCCATTTGCATGTAGATAAATAGTTGACCCCCGTGACACTCACACACAGATTCAGTGTTCCGCTTGGATTTTTTTCTTTTCTTTTTTTTTTAGTCAGTTTGGGTTCTTTGATGACAACGAGGTGGTTGTTGAGATGCAGCAACAAGGCGTGAGTAAAAGCACATCTACTGTATGACTCTTTCCCATCATGAACATTCCAGTTATGTGACTTGGGGAGCCATTATGTTGTGTATTGGTTAAGGTTAATGCAAGTCATGAGTGGCCCATATAACGAGAAAAGAAGCAGAGAAAGGCTAACCCAGAAGAAGTAACATTATATTATCATTATCCAGGTCTACTTAAGGGATGTCTTTGGTCTGAAGACACTGGCAGCTCGTGGCGATCTGATCTTGTGTTCTGTTCCTGATGTCCACCATGTCTGGTGGCACTCCAATGAGACTGTATTCCACACTTGCATGGAGAAGTGGCTGGTTTGAAACTCAACAAACTCAGTCCTAAACATCAAATTTTTTTGCAAAATGAGCTTCTTGCTGTGTTACAACGAGGGTCCTCAGTTTCCAACAGGGTTCTGTCACGGCAGCAATATTTCTTTTGGGGGGAAAAAAAATACTTCTAGGCTATAAATGTGAAAAACAGAACAACAAGTAAGTATGGCTATGGAAAGCCCTTTAAGTATTTATTTAATAGCCTTGATAAACAAGCTAACAGCTCCCTAATAATTAGACAATTACAAACATTAAGAGAATGACTCAAGTGCAGTAGTAGAACTACTTTATCTTGCTAGTATTTTTCCCAAAGTGCCAAAGATACCCTACAAGGGTTCAGAAGTGTTAAAAAAAAAGTGGTGTAACACAAAATTGAAATGAACCTTACGAGTAAGACTGTTTTAATTGGGCCATATTCTCTCATTTTTGCTTGCAGTAATTTTCATTTTTTTTTTTTTAAACCACATTTGAAGGTACAAGCTTTATCCTGTTATTCTACTTCTGGCACAACCATCAAATAACCATTTTTCATGATTTTTAAGTAATTACAGTACAGGTTTTTTTAATATACTGTATATATATATATATATATATATATTTTGTTAATTGTAAAGAGACACATAAAAGGCACAAACTGTCAACGACTGTAAACAAGTAAATGCTTCCATAGATGTACAAGTTTACCAGCATTTAAGCTATCACCTAGAGCCAAAATTTATGAGGAAGATCTCCAGAAAGAAGTGTTGAATCAGCTCATTCATCAGTCAGGCATCATTTCGATGTGTGTTGAGCAGTTTTTGGTTACACACTTGTACCTCGAAGCGACACGTGACAACAGTGCCTGAGTGACGTTCTATCATCTGCTGTCACTGCCTTAATCCTATTTAATGCAGTCCTTTTTTAAATGTTTGTGCTTAGTTTTCCATGTTTTCTTGTTATTAATATTGTGAACATAATAGTGTTAGCCTTGTAGCATAGTTGATGTTTTTATTGATGCTATGATGGTAAGCTCAAAATGACTTGGGCAATGATGCAGTTTTAGACTACATTATGAGTAGGAACAGTTTTTGTAGTTAATGCCTTAAATTTCCCCCTTCATGCCTCAGTGTTTCCTGTCCCAAACCGAAAGTGCTCAGTTAAACTGCTTGTTGTGATAGTGCTAAAGAGATATTAGTGTAGTAGTCATAAAGATTTCAGTATTCTGTTTAATGGATACTTGTCTGTTCATTTATTACAATTAACATCACTTTTGACCTTTGCCTATAGACCTTAGTCGTTTGAGCAACCTTTGATTGTGTGCCCATCTTGCAAGCGATTTCATTCTCATAATAACCATACTGTAGTATTTCAAATAAAGATATGGATATCATGGGAACTTTTTTTTATATGGGCAGATTTGAAGGTACTTCTATAAAACTTCCTGAAAGGAATTGTAAACTGTATGATGAATTCAAATATGAATGGGGAATGGTCTGTTTGAAGCTTTAAATTGAATGTCATACTGTTGTCATTTTTTTTGTATAAAGTATGCTTGTACAAACTATTTTACCGAACTTTATATCATGCTTTTAAGAGATGTCATCTTTCATGTTCATTGTCTGTCTGCACAGTGTGAACTTGGACTTTTTAAAAATATAAACAGATACAGCTATTTTGACAGTGTCCTCAAGTTTATAGTGTGTAATCTGTTTTGAGGTGTTGTCTTTATTCAATAAAAGGTTACAAACGTGCTTTGAGTGGAACTATATATAAGTAAGTATTTTGGTACTGTATTGATAAGCTAAAAAATGGCACTTTGCATCCGACATAAACCGTGGCCCGATTTCATTTTTAATTGTTCTACTTTGTGATTGTATGGTTCCCTGGGATGTCATCTATCATGTTCATTGCAAGGGCTTTATAATCAGTAAACTATGTTAAAGTGTAAAAATATAATGTACACATACAGCTAGTTTGAGAGTGCCCTAAAATTTTGGATGGCATATGTCTCTCATCGATAAAAGAATTTAAACCTGCTTTGAGTCACATCATTTAGAAAATGTCTGTGGGTCATTTTCATGTAATTTCATAAAAGTAGTAATGACACTCAGTGTTTTGATAACTGAGCCAAACTTTTTAATGCCTGTTTGGTATTATGTGTAACTATGCCCAATACTTAAAACAGCCACATTTAGTCTTGCTTTCAAAAAAGGTAATTTAAAACATTAGCCCATAATAGTAAAGACAAACAAGCGATAATACACGAAACTTGTATGGGAAAAATTTGGAAACAATGATAATGACTTCAATTTTTGTCAAAGCTTTGTTGATGGAATACAGTGACTGTAATTCGTGGTAAATCACTGAAGTACAGACTTGTGGCATAACGGGAAAGACAAACGTGCAGAACTATTAGCTACTTGCTATTCATATTGCCTATTTATTTGGGAGGGTTCAGAAAATCGATGGATGGGCAAAACTACAATTCCCAGACGCCTCAAAACCGGAGATACGTGTCAAACTTTCCGGATATGTGCTCGCTGCGCCGCATGAAGGCCCTTTTCCGCCTCTGAGAAGTGTGCTTCACCTCGACAGACACCAGTGAGTAAAATATCGACTTTTACTTGTATTGTATAGTTCAAGAAACAAGTCTTGTGGCATCGTTCGAGATAACATTGCTCCTCGTTGCTTCGAAAAGCTACAAAAATGGGATAAATATTTGGAATGTCCTATTTTACCCCAAAACCTTTTCCTCCTGCACAACAATGCTAAGCGCTAGCATGCGGCTCAATTTTAGCCCATGTGGAAGTTTGCTAACAAGGCGGTAACTACGTCTAACTTTTGTTCTCTGTTCCTTTTGCGCTCCTGCTGTTACAAAAGTATAGCGGACAGGTTCCGCTCCAAACTTTGCAGCGTCCTACGTGTTGAGTTAATGTTACCGTGGCTCATTAGCTGACAGTATCTTACAGGGGCTAACGTGATGGGAGACGCGTTTCAGCGAAGGCCCTGCTTGGTAAAAACATTTGGTCGTTAATCTTAAACGTGCTTATAACGTTGATAAAAGACTTAAACCACGTAGCTAAAAAGCCAAAACACAATTCTGACAATTTAGTCATGGTTTTGTGTACTATATTCCCAAAAGCTTTCTAATATTCTTACTTTGCCGAGTTAAATCTGTTAGTCAAATTTAAACATGAAATATCCTCATTTATTGCAGGGGTACTTTCTAGGCCCAGGTGCAGTAGATGAAAATTCCTTATGGAAACTGTTTGTGTGTGTGTGTGTGTGTGTGTGTGTGTGTTTATATATATATATATATATATATATATAATTGCACCCCATTCTATATACTCGAATCACATTTAACTATTTGAACATGGAGGACGAGCAGTGATTAAAGGTGCCAGGCAACAGCGGCCATGGTTAGGTTTACAATGACGTCACCACCACCCTTAGACCAATCGGATAAATGAACAATAGAAAACAACTTCACGCTTCACCTATCACCTGTGTTCTCTGACCTCTATGACACACAAGATGGCGTTTTTGGAAACTTATAATTTAGCAGAGTCGTGCTGAAGCTGCACAACTCTAAATTTCGAATTGTATGTTTTCTGTAAAAGCCTTTAGAAAATGTGATGAATGATACCATATAATATACGATTGGATCGAAAATTTTACATTTAATTTAATTTTGCACAGTGACCGATTGGGAGACTGCACCGGCAGTTGCTGAGACACCTGAGATCAAGCTGTTTGGCAAGTGGAGCACTGACGATGTGCAGATCAATGACATCTCCCTGCAGGTCAGCACCGTCCCTTGTGGGATTGTTGTGGGAGTCAAGCGAGGCTAGAGTCACACCTCTGCATTTACCCCATTGTCCTGGTGTGCTAGAGCTCTCGCAGAGGAAATGTCTCTGCTTATTCATTGGCTGTTGTCTCCAGTGGCTCAGCCAATCACCATCTTAGGCACATGACCGCAACGGTGCACAGAAAAGACCTTTACCGTGCTTAAATTCAATGGCTGCTTTGCATCACAGGACTACATTGCCGTGAAGGAAAAGTACGCCAAGTACCTGCCACACTCTGGTGGACGTTATGCCGCCAAGCGTTTCCGCAAGGCCCAGTGCCCCATCGTGGAGCGTCTGACCAACTCTATGATGATGCACGGCCGCAACAATGGCAAGAAGCTGATGACCGTGCGCATCGTCAAGCACGCCTTTGAGATCATCCACCTGCTGACTGGAGAGGTGTGGTGACGTTTAACACGTGGCTTCCAGTCTGATGGTTTTTCCCCCTCCCCCCATTTATTTATTTTTATTGTGGAAAAAAAGCGAGGCTAGAGTCACATCTTGACATTGCTCTGTTGTCCTGGTGTGCTAGAGCGCTCGCAGAACAAACGTCTCTGCTTATCCATTGGCTGTGGTCTCCTGTGACACAACCAATCACCAGCTTTTGAGACATGACCTGTTGAATGGCACTTATCTTGCTGATAAATCTGATGGAATGCCTAATTGTTACATTTGTTTTGCAATGGATTTTTTTAACCCAAAAATTATAAGAATGCAAGGAGTTCTGGTATTTAATTCTGCACTCAAATATATATGAAAGTGATTATGTACTTAGTCAAATACAGATGAGCTGTACTTGTACCTTTTAAAGGGGAATTCCACTGGTTTGCCTTAACGATTTATCCAATTGGTCATGTAATATGTACTCTTATTTTGACAATGCTATGTTAAATCCTCTTAAGTGTTTTGTGAAGATTTTTATTGACAATTACGAATTTTCAGGGGCGCTGACATTTTCACGAGTCACATGACCTACGTGCGCGGCTGTGACGTGTTACGTGGGGTCCCAAATGCTCGATTAAATGGGACACTATTATGCCCGGTGCTGATTTCTGAGATTTATCCTCATCTGATGAAGAAATAGCAGTATCGGTTGATCGGGAAGACTGAGTGTGCTCGCATGGCTGGGGAGCAAGCTCACGGCTCCCCCAATCCCCGGAGCTGTGCCGCTCACAGCTGTATATGGAAGTATTCCTCTGTCTTCCCGATCAACCGATACTGCTATTTCTTAATCAGATGAGGATAAATCCGAGAAATTGGTGCTGGGTATAATAGTGTCCCATGTAATCGAGTGTTTGGGACTCCATGTAACACGTCACATCCGCGCCCGTAGGTCATGTGACTCACGAAAATGGCAGCGCATCTGAAAATTTGTAGTCGATTTTTAAAAAAAAAAAAAATTCTCAAAACACTTAAATGAGAGAAGATTTATCATCACATTGTCAGAATAAAGTACATATTAGATGAACTATTGGATACATTGTTCATGAAAACCAGTGGAATTCCCTTGATTAAATTACAACTAGATAATGTACTGCATGGGATACAAAATTTAGACAGACAGGTGTGTATTGCAATAATATTTTTTTATGCATTAAAATTCATAATTCTATACCAGACCACTAGACTACGTACCACACTTTAAGAATCACTTCTAAGCGTCACAATTGTGCATAGGGTTCCTATTTTATTTTGCATAATTCCACATTGCTTTGTAGAATCCCCTGCAAGTGTTGGTGAACGCCATCATCAACAGTGGACCACGTGAGGACTCCACCCGTATTGGCCGCGCTGGTACCGTCAGGAGGCAGGCTGTCGATGTGTCGCCCCTACGTCGAGTCAACCAGGTAACACGACTGCCCAATTTGATTCAAGCCTTGTGCCATACATTTTATGCACTGCTGCATTGAAGACGGTTCTCATGCTTGAAGATATTGATAAATGACTGATGTAATTCATTTAATGTAATACCCGGTATCACTAGTTCTCATGCAAAGCGAGACTAGAGTCACGCCTTAACACTGTTCGTTGTCCTGGTGTGCTGGAGTCCTCGCAGAGTAAAAACGTCTGTGCTTATTCATTGGCTGTAGTCTAATATGGCCCGGCCAATCACCAACTCAGACACATCACGTCACCAATGTGTTTGTCCCCATGTTTGTCCACCTCCACCCCTCCGTAGTAATTGCTGATGTTATGTTGCAGGCTATCTGGCTGCTGTGCACAGGCGCAAGAGAAGCTGCTTTCAGGAATATCAAGACAATTGCAGAGTGTCTGGCTGATGAGCTCATCAATGCCGCTAAGGTGTGTTCATGTAGTGGAAATGCAATACCTTGAATGCAGTCTCCCTCCTATATTTTATGGTTGACTAAACTTAGGGCTTTTTATTTCAGGGTTCATCTAATTCCTACGCCATCAAGAAGAAAGATGAGTTGGAGAGAGTTGCTAAGTCCAACCGTTAAAATGTTATTTCCTACCAACCAATAAATTTGAATACATCACGATGTAGTTTCATCAGACCTTACTCTTAATTTGGGGTGTTTGGAAGTGATACATAAAGGTGCCAGTTACTCTGATGCTTTCTCAAGTTGGATCAGAAGGTACATTTTTTTTGATAAACTTGTGATATCAAGGCCACCTAAATGTGTACAATTGCACTGAAGTTTAGCATTTTCCCTCTCAACTTCAATGTTGGCTAAAGACTTGCCTTTGTGCCACCATGCTGCCTCTCAAAGGTCAGTCTTGGGACTAAGACAGATGAGGGCTGAGAGGAAACGCAAGCCTTGAAGGGTAGGTGTGGGTAAAATGGACAGTCAGCGGAGATGTGGTGCGCTGTGTTGGTTTTAAGTACCCTAATTTCCAGCCTATAAACTGTTGACTCCCCCCACGCTTTCAACCATGCAGGTAATGCGGCTAATTTGTGCATTTTTCCTAACGGCCGCAGGGGGGCACTTGAATGGAAAAGGTAAGTGACACCAGTGGAATATATGTGCCGTGGAAGTCACTTTTACTGGTCTGGCCCAGTTACCGCTGCGCTATCGTGTTACTGCCGTGTATCAAGATTGTTTTATTTTTTTTATCTAGTGTTTCAATATGGCCACTTGCGGCTTCTACACAGCTGCGGTGTGTATATATCTTCTTCTTTTCCTTTCGGCTTGTCCCGTTAGGGGTCGCCACAGCGTGTCATCTTTTGCCATCTTAGCCTATCTCCTGCATCTTCCTCTCTAACCCCAACTGCCCTCATGTCTTCCCTCACCACATCCATAAACCTTCTCTTTGGTCTTCCTCTCGCTCTTTTGCCTGGGAGCTCCATCCTCAGCATCCTTCTACCAATATACTCACTCTCGCCTCTGAACATGTCCAAACCATCGAAGTCTGCTCTCCCGAATCTTGTCTCGAAAACATCCAGCTTTGGCTGTCCCTCTAATGAGCTCATTTCTAATCCTATCCAACCTGGTCACTCCGAGCGAGAACCTCAACATCTTCATTTCTGCCACCTCCAGTTCAGCTTCCTGTTGTCTCTTCAGTGCCGCCGTCTCTAATCCGTACATCATGGCCGGCCTCACCACTGTTTTGTAAACTTTGCCCTTCATCCTAGCAGACACTCTTCTGTCACATAACACACCAGACACCTTTCGCCAGCTGTTCCAACCTGCTTGGACCCGTTTCTTCACTTACTGACCACACTCTCCATTGCTCTGTATTGTTGACCCCAAGTATTTGAAGTCGTCCACCCTCGCTATCTCTTCTCCCTGTAGCCTCACTCTTCCCCCTCTACTTTTCTCATTCACGCACATATATTCTGTTTTACTTCGGCTAATCTTCATTCCTCTACTTTCCAGTGCATGTCTCCATCTTTCCAATTGTTCCTCTGCATGCTCCCTGCTTTCACTGCATATGACAATATCTGCGAACATCATGGTCCAAGGGGATTCCAGTCTAACCTCATCTGTCAGCCTATCCATTACCACTGCAAACAGGAAGGGGCTCAGAGCTGATCCCTGATGCAGTCCCACCTCCACCTTAAATTCCTCTGTCACACCTAAGGCACACCTCACCATTGTTCTGCTGCCATCATACATGTCCTGTACTATTTTAACATACTTCTCTGCCAAACCAGACTTACGCATGCAGTACCACAGTTCCTCTCTTGGTACTCTGTCATAGGCTTTCTCTAGATCCACAAAGACACAATGTAGCTCCTTCTGACCTTCTCTGTACTTTTCCACGAGCATCCTCAAGGCAAATAATGCATCTGTGGTACTCTTTCTAGGCATGAAACCATACTGTTGCTCGCAGATACTTACTTCTGTCCTGAGTCTAGCCTCCACTACTCTTTCCCATAACTTCATTGTGTGGCTCATCAACTTTATTCCTCTATAGTTTCCACAGCTCTGAACATCCCCTTTGTTCTTAAAAATGGGAACTAGAACACTTTTCCTCCATTCTTCAGGCATCTTTTCGCCCGCTAGTATTCTGTTGAATAAGTTGGTCAAAAACTCCACAGCCATCTCTCCAAATTGCTTCCATACCTCTACCGGTATGTCATCAGGACCAACTGCCTTTCCATTTTTCATCCTTTGTAGTGCCTTTCTGACTTCCCCCTTAGTAATCATTTCCACTTCCTGGTCCTTCACTCTTGCCTCTTCAACTCTTCCTTCTCTCTCATTTTCTTCATTCATCAACTTCTCAAAGTATTCTTTCCATCTATTTAGTACACTACCGGCACCAGTCAACACATTTCCATCTCTATCCTTAATCACCCTTACCTGCTGCACATCCTTCCCATCTCTATCCCTCTGTCTGGCCAACCTGTAGAGATCCTTTTCTCCTTCTTTCGTGTCCAACCTGGTGTACATGTCTTCATATGCCTCTTGTTTAGCCTTTGCCACCTCTACCTTTGCCCTACGTCGCATCTCCTCAGTCCTCTCAGTATCCCACTTCTTCTTCGCTAATCTCTTTCCTTGTATGACTCCCTGTATTTTGGGGTTCCACCACCAAGTCTCCTTCTCCCCTTTCCTACCAGATGACACACCAAGTACTCTCCTGCCTGTCTCTCTGATCACCTTGGCTGTCGTCGTCCAGTCTTCCGGGAGCTTCGGTTGTCCATCGAGAGCCTGTCTCACCTCTTTCCGGAAGGCCGCACAACATTCTTCCTTTCTCAGCTTCCACCACATGGTTCTCTGCTCTACCTTTGTCTTCTTAATCTTCCTACCCATCACCAGAATCATCCTACATACTACCATCCTATGCTGTCGAGCTACACTCTCCCCTACCACTACTTTACAGTCAGTAACCTCCTTCAGATTACATCGTCTGCACAAAATATAATCTACCTGCGTGGTTCTACCACCGCTCTTGTAGGTCACTATATGCTCCTCCCTCTTCTGGAAATAAGTGTTCACTACAGCCATCTCCATCCTTTTTGCAAAGTCCACCACCATCTGCCCTTCAAAGTTCCTTTCCTGGATGCCGTACTTACCCACTCGATCTGATACTCTTTTCACCTCCAAGACATTCTTAGCCAGCTCTTCCTTTAAAATAACCCCTACTCCATTTCTCTTCCCATCTACTCCGTGGTAGAATAATTTAAACCCTGCTCCCAAACTTCTAGCCTTACTACCTTTCCACCTGCTCTCTTGGATGCACAGAATATCATCCTTTCTCCTAATCATCATGTCAACCAACTCCTGAGCTTTTCCTGTCATAGTCCCAACATTCAAAGTCCCTACACTCAGTTGTAGGCTCTGTGCATTCCTCTTTTTCTTCTGACGCTGGATCCGGTTTCCTCCTCTTCTTTGTCTTCGACCCACAGTAGCTGAATTTCCACCGACGCCCTGCAGGTTAGCAGTGCCGGGGGTGGGCGTTGTTAACCCGGGCCACGACCGATCCGGTATGGGATTCTTTAGATGAACGCTCATATTTGTTTGGCACAGTTTTTACGCCGGATGCCCTTCCGGACGCAACCCTCTGCATTTATCCGGGCTTGGGACCGGCCTACAGATTGCACTGGTTTGTGCCCCCATAGGGCTGCATTGCGGTGTGTATATATACTAAATGGTATTACCTTTACAAATGTACTGGGTGAGGCTTATAACCAGGTGCGCGCTGTAGGCTGGGAAGTATGATACATCGCTAGCCACATATTAGAAATAGGTGTCAAACATCAGACACTGAACCAGATCTGGCCCACTGCCCTACTTTGTGTGGACTGCTTCAGAAAATGAAGTGTATTTCAGGTTTTTACATTTTGTACTGTTTAATGTGCAGTCTCATTTTAAAGATTAGTGTGTACTTCACTTTATGGGTATGTTGTAGATGGATATAAATGTAGCTACGTACAGTATTGGTACTTATTCACCTGACAATTTAATTGGTGCAGTTTTACAATTGATGTACATTCAACACAAAAGTAACAATTCTATCCATGCAAAGGCATGTTTCTAATATTTTGACCCCCAAGTGGCTCAATAAAGTATTAGAAACACCAGTGTATGATGCAGTAGACCATTGCAAAGCAGTTTAATAAAAAT
This sequence comes from Syngnathoides biaculeatus, assembly GCF_019802595.1. Taxonomy (NCBI): domain Eukaryota; kingdom Metazoa; phylum Chordata; class Actinopteri; order Syngnathiformes; family Syngnathidae; genus Syngnathoides; species Syngnathoides biaculeatus. The sequence continues at coordinate 1,602,554 of NC_084640.1, read as the reverse complement.
ATCTGGGTACCAGAGAAGTGTTAGATGGCCAACAGTTAGTTCCTAAGTAGATTTAGCAGAAACTAGAAATGAGATTCAAAGCTATACATTTCTATGTGGAGAGATGCTAGTTGACTTACAGGTTTGAATCATGCTAGTAGCACTACTAAATTTAACATTTCCTCCAAGAGTAAGGATTTGGGTCATGTTTCATGAAGAGGCCCAACCTACCCAAAGGCGGTAGTCCTGAGGTGTCAAACCCTCACAGGTTTTACAGATTGAAGAAAAAAAAAAAAGACATCAGAAATATGTGTGCTTCTTATTGACAAGCAGACAAAGTGAGGACAGAGACGCTCCGAGCTTGGAGGCCTCACTGCAGGCTGTAGGCAAGAAGGTGTAGTCCTGCAGCTTCTGGAAGGCCTGGACACAAGGAGGCACAATCAAACCATGAGAGCACTGGTGTCAAACTCAAGGCCCAGGGGCCAGATCACACCCACCGCATGATTGTATGTGGCCTGCAAAGGCAAATTATGTCTATCCACTGATTGTTAAATTCTGTTCCAAAATTTCTATGTCATATAAATGATAATGAGAGACTGCATTTTTTTTTGTGCCCAAACAAATATAGTTGAAAAAACGCAGGCCACTTGATTTTTGATTCCAAAACTAGCTCATATATTTTATGTTGTCATAAAGGCCCTCAGATGGAAACCCTGACCACAATGTGGCCCATGAGAAAAATGAGTTTGACACCCCTGCATTAGAGTCTCAAACTCATTACTCAAGGGTAACAGCTTTGGCTCTCAGAAACAGTGAAGAAAATAAGTATTTGAACACCCTGCTATATTGCATGTTTACTGTGAGAGAAAGAATCTAAAAAGAAAAATCCAGAAATCACAATGTATGATGTGTTATACCGCTCCAAATACGTACTTGAACACCTATCAGCTAAAATTCTGACCCTGAAAGACCTGTTAGTCTGCCTTGAAAAGTCCACCTCCACTCCATGTATTATCCTGAATCAAGATGCCCCTGTGTGAGATCGTTAGCTGCATAAAAACACCTGTCCACCCCATACAATCAGTAAGACTCAAACTTGTAACATGGCCAAGACCAAAGTGTTGTCCAAAGACACCAGAGACAAAATTGTACAACTCCACACGGCTTGAAAGGGCTCGGGGAAATTGCCAATCAGCTTGGTGAAAAAAGGTCCACTCTTGGAGCAATCATTAGAAAATGGAAGCAGCTAAACATGACGGTCAATCTCAATCAGAGTGGAGCCCCATGCAAGATACCACATCGTGGGGTCTCAATGATCCATAGAAAGGTGAGGAATCAGACCAGGACTACACGACAGGACTTGGTCAATGACCTGAAAAGAGCTGGGAGCACCGTTTCTAAGGTGACTGTTGGTCGTAAGACGTTATGGTTTGAAATCTTGCATGGCACTGAAGGTTCCCCCGCTTAAACCAGAACATGTCAAGGCCCGTCTTAAGTTTGCCAATGACCATTTGGGTGATATAGAGGAGTCGTGTGTGTGAAAGTTTTGTGGTCAGATGAGACCAAAAATGGAACTTTTTGGTCAGAATTCCACTCACTGTGTTTGGAGGAAGACAAATGATGAGTTCCATCCCAAGAACACCATCCCTACTGTGAAGCATGGGGGTGCATCATGCTCTGGGGGTGTTATTCTGCACATGGGACAGGACGACTGCACTGTATTAAGGAGAGGATGACCGCGGCCATATATTGTGAGATTTTGGGGAACAACCACTTTTCCTCTGTCAGAGCATTGAAGATGGGTCGTGGCTGGATCTTTCAACACGACAATGACCCGAAGGACACAGCCAGGAAAACCAAGGAGTTGCTCCGTAGAAGGCATATCAAGGTTCTGGGGTGGCCTAGCGTGTCTCCAGACCTAAACCCAATAGAAAATGTTTGGAGGGAGCTGAAACTCCCTTTTTCTCAGCAACAGCACAGAAACCTGTCTGAGCTGGAGAAGATCTGTGTGGAGGAGTGGTCCAAAATCCCTCCTGCAGTGTGTGAAAACCTGGTGAAAAACTACAGGAAACGTTTGACCTGTAATTGCAAACAAAGGCTACTGTACCAAATATTTATTTGCAGCTGCATCACGCAAATAATTAAAAAAACATACATTGTGATTTCTGGATGTTTCTTTTTAGATTATCTCTCACAGTGAACATGCACCTACGATGAAAATTTCAGACCCCTCAATGATTTCTCAGTGGGAGGACTTTCAATGTAGCAGGGTGTTCAAATACTTGTTTTCTTCACTGTATATGCACAGAAAGTGGTCTTGTGCGCAACCATGCGCCCGCGGGCACCACATTGGTGACCCCTGCACTATACTAAAAAAGCTGATTAAGTTTTAACTGGATTGCAATAACTGTTGTTCTCAATCATGGCCAATGTCAGAAAAATGGCCTTTGAGAACTGCGTTTTATTTAAAATGGGAGGAATAGGAATGTTATGAGCCGATATCTCATCAAATTCTATTTGAATATAAATAGGTAAAAAAAATTGTTTGAGAGTCTTTGTAGTTGAAAAGAAAAGCTCCCTTTTTTAAAAAGCATTTGTTGGGAACATTACTACTTTGATGAGTGGGGGGAAAAATGGGGAGGCGGGGGGACTTACAGACACACTGTAAGGACATTCTTCCACTGGCCTGTGGAGCAGGAAGTCCTTTTTGGACGGACCCTTTATGTAGATGCAGTTAGCTGCAGATTCCTCCGGCACAGTCAGAACCTCGTAGTGGTGATCGGTCAACTGTTCCATCATCTGGAAAAGACATGAATACTTTCTTTTAATCTGACAATACAACAATTACTACAAATTCTAGACTACATTAAGAGCCTTAATATTTTAGAAAGTGCTTTCAGTAAGACACAATGCAGTTCCAGACCACGACAACCACAATAAATAAAAGTGTACATCAACCTTCAGTACTGTATGAATAGTTACTTTATTATTTGTTTTAGAGTTGTGAACATATTACAAGTGTTTAAAGGGCTACTGTCATGAAATAGATGATTTAGTTATTAATGAAAAAAAACGTCAGCCAATATGGGCCCAAGCATTTTTTTCCCCCACCACAAAACATGATTTTGACATATACACGCTTTTGTAACTCCAGCCATAAAAACCCTCTCGAGGGATTTGTTTTCGAGAAGAAGCAGGAAGTGACGTAAAGGACAGTGCGGACGGGGGCGACTTTGAAGAACCCAGCCGAGAACGCCTCACTCAGCCGCGTGCGCACAGTAAAGCGCCCCGGCTTGACTGTGTTGTTCATCGCGTACTGCGGAGTCTATGAACACCCCCCTAAAGCAGGACGGCTCAGCTCTGTCATAAGTCACACCGGCCGGCTGCGACGAGCCGCGATGGCTCATCTCCGCCGCGGAAGCGGATCGGACAGGGATGCGGCCGGGCCATGATTGCATATCATCTGAATATGGCTCGAAACAATAGTGTAATATTGTCCCGAGGGCTCAAAACAATAGTATAATATTGCCCTGGTAACTTCACTCGGTTGTGTGGTGTTCTCCTTTTCGAAAAGACCTTCCGTGTCAGAAGTGGTGTGTTTGTCTCTCATAGTTAGGGTGCCCCGCGTGTTTTCATTGGCGAATGTCCGGGTGACGTCACGGACGGAGGATGCAGCCAATATGGCGACCACTTGGATGTCGTAGAATGACACTTTCTGCAACTTTGTGCATGGATGATGCGCTCTCCACTCACATTTATTTTTTCATATAGACATTGAAGTGAATAATGTTAAATGTATTTTTCATTAGAATATCTATTTTAGAATGTTTATAGGGATGACACTTGGGCTTTAAGATAGCAAGAGGATATACTGTACATTTCAATTCAAGGTATTGTATTGGAAATTCTGAACGCAACAACTTAATTTTCACACTCACGGAACACTTGAGTGACACGCGCAAACAAAAGCCTACCCACCCGCAGTGTCTTCTTGGCCCCTTCAGTGTTGCTGATGATGATGGTGTTGGCACCTCCCATTGAGCAGATGTTTTTCAGTCGAATCCCACCGCAGACTGGCACGGTTGATACGGAAAAGTCCTGAACACATCACAGCGGAAAACGTTTCGGTAATGCGTCCTCGTTGCTTTTATTGAGCTCTTGGTGCAGTTCAGTACACAGCTGACGTTACATAACAGCAGCATGGGCCAGCTTACCATTAGGCAGACACAAGCCATTGCCTGGGGGGGATATAGATTGTCAGGGGCCACCATGAGACATTTCATAAAAACTGATTAAAAATGTTTCCTTCGATTCAAAGCAATTATTCTCGTGCTTAACACAAACTGAGAGCCAGGCACTTTGCCACATACAGCCGTGTCAGGCTAGGACAAAGAGACAGTTTAGCACAATATGATGTAATACATCTTTGTGACAGATACATTTTGCGACTTACAGAGTATTAAAGCCACCTTCTATAATTGAATGTTGCTCAATGTTCCCATCAGTTTCCAGAAATGACAACATAAGCATTGCGCTTATCCACTTGTTAGATCATCCTTAAGAAAGATTTTAAGTACGTTATCAGTGAAGACTTTGTACTGTCGTGAAGATTTAGTTACTGCGGTACAGTGGTGCAGGAGGGAGGGGGCAATGATTGAGTTTGGCTCAGGCCCCAAACTGCACAACTGCGTTACTAAAACAATCAGTAATGCCTGCGCTTCATCCGTTCAAGTGACTCATACACCAATGAATCCAAAAGATGCAGTCACATGTAACAGCTGCTTTTTTTTTTTGGTTTCGACACTCTTCTGTACTTATTGTTGATGGTGTGCCCGAAAAAAAAATTAAAATGAAAGAATAGCGAGTGGGAACGATGTTAACTAAGTAAAACCAATCTTTCATCAGGGCATTTACAATAAAATAACTAGTACCGTAAAGTACATCAGTCATTAATTGTAAATTATTTAATACAAGGTATTTAACATTGGGGTCTATACTTTCTACCATTTATTCGAAACAAAAATACATGTGGATCTGAATGTCAAATGGCGTGAAAAAAGTTCACTATTTCAACAGTTCAGTATCTCTAATTTCCACATTGATAAATATTTGATTGTTTTGTATGCATCGTAATTTCTTGAGATGGTAAATTTGTAGTTTTGTGTAGCTGTAAGGAAGATATAATCAAATTAATCATTAAATATTTCACTCTGTATCATGAATTGTACATAGAACACTTTCAGTTATTTTGCATTGGAGTACTCCGAATTGTGTTTCCACAGTGTACTTCATGAGAATGCAACCATTTATTCAGTCGTGTCAAATTGATGCAAATAGTGTGTGGTAATTCTTAAAGCCCAAGTGTCATCCCTGTAAACATTCTAAAATACATATTGAAATGAAAAATACATAACATTCACTTCATTGTCTATACCAAAAAATAAATATGAGCGGAGAGCGCGTCATCCATGCGCAAAGTTGCGGAAGTGTCATTCGACATCCAAGTGGTCACCATATTGGCTGCATCTACTGCCCGTGAGGTCACCCCGGACAGTCGTCATTGAAAACACGTGGTGGCCCCTACTGTGGGACACACCCCTTCAGACAAGGAAGCTCTTTTCGAAGAAGAGAACATCTCACAACTGAGTGAAGTGACCGGGGCAATATTACCCTATCGTTTCGAGCCATATATAGATGATGTGCGGATCACTTCTAACTAACAACAGATTCCCAAATAGTATCTTTGAACCAGGGTGACCAAAGCCGTGCTCGTCCGCGTGGCACGGCTTTGGCGGCGGCTCGTCCGCCCACCTACTATGGGACACGGAAGCTTGGCTGAAGCCGTGATCAGTGGACACTACGCCGACGGGCACCTCTGACTTACGGACGCTGATCTTTTGTTACGTTCTGAAAGGATTACATCCTCCCCCCAAGTATTGTTTTTTTGGTGGCTCTATACACCCCTACCTGTCATTTGGAACCCACAAAGCTCTCGTCCTTTGCACCCATGCAATCCATTTTTCTCTACGAATTGGGTCTCTTGGAAACTTATGAAGGGTAACTCCATCCAGTGTTCGAGCAATATCCAGCAATGCAATGATCCGGCATTTTGGCTAACACGAAGGAACAACGAGCTATCTTATCGCATGTAAAACTAATAGAAACAAACGAGTCCGCTTGACTGTGCTACTGCCTCCAACGTCACCTCCTGCTTATTGTCGAAAACAAATCCCTCGAAATGATTTTCATGGCGGGAGTTACAAAAAGCCGTATGTCAAAATCATGTTTTGTGGTGAAAAAAAAAACGAATGGGTCGATACATCCTGCTGTTTTTTTCCATTGATAATGTACTAAAAATCATCCACTTCATGGCAATGGCCCTTGAAAGGATTGGTTTTCGAGAAGAAGCAGGAAGTGATGTAAAGGACAGAAGCTCCGCCAAGTGGACTCGTTTGTTTCCATTAGTTTTACCTCCGGGAAGGTAGCTCGTTGTTCCTTCGTGTTAGCCAAAATGCCGGCTCGTTGCATTGCTGGACATTGCTTGAACATTCGGGAGAATGGATTTACCCTCATAAGTTTGCAAGAGACCTGGTTCGTTGTGAAAAATGGATTGCACGGGTGCAGACGACAAGAGCTTCATGGGTTCCAAATGAGGTGTATATACAGCTACTAAAAATAATAGTTTGGGGCGGACCACGTAATCGGTCTCTCATAACGTAACAAAAGATCCCCGTATGAAATGTCGATGTGCGCTTCGCCAGTGTGGAACGCGGCGGCTCTGAAGAACCCAGCCGAGAATGCCTCACTTAGCCGCGTGTGCGCAGTAAAGCACCTTGGCTCGACGGTGTTGTTCATTGCGTACTGCGGCGTCTGTGAACAACCCCCTAAAGCAGCACGGCTCGGCTCAATTATAAGCCACCACGGCGCCGAAAATGAGCCACACCAGCTGAGGCGCACCCTGCGTGTTGGGCTTGCGGCGGCACTGAAGAACGCAGCCGACAATTCCTCACTCAGCCGCGTGCGGCGACAACGCAGTAAAGCACCCCGGCTCGACGGTGTTATTCATTGTGTACTGCAGCGGCTATGGACAACCCCCTAAAGCAGCACGGCTCGGCTCCGTGATAAGCCACCTCGGGGTGGAAAATGAGCCACACCGGCTGGCTGCAATGAGCTGCGATGGCTCATCTCCGCCGCGGAAGTTGATCGGACAGACGGGGAGGCTGTTTGGCATATCATCTGAATATGGCTCGAATAGTGAAACATTGCCCTGGTAACTTCACTCGGTTGTGTGGTCTCCTTTTCGAAAAGAGCTTCCGTGTTAGAAGGGGCGTGTTCGTCTCCCATAGTAGGGTGCACCGCGTGTTTTCATTGGCGAATGTCCGGGTGATGTCACGGACAGAGGATGCAGCCAATTTGGCGACCACTTGGATAGCGTAGAATGATTTTTTTGTATAGACATTAAAGTGAATAATGTTATATGTATTTTTCATTACATTATCTATTTTAGAATGTTTATAGGGATGACACTTGACCTTTAAATAGCATAAGTCAACTACCAGTGACTGACATCCCCCCCCCACACACACACATACACTTGAGAAAATCCAATGTATGTGTGTGCGTGTTGAAAGCAAACATCTTAAAGACACTTAAAATAATCTATATAAAGAGTGGTCATGTGACCTACAGTACCAAAGGTCTCTTGTATTTCAGCCAAAAGGACGCCCCCAATTGATCAATGCCCTCCACGTCAATTCCCCAAATGTAAGAGTACACGATACCACCCGAGCAGTCTGACTCCCAGGTCCAATAAAACCCATCTGACCGATTACCCAACTTCGTCACTTAGCCGCCATCTTTTCCGCTCTTACCCGAAAGGTGTCGGCCAGCACCTCGGCTCCTTTGTGATTGGTGTGTGAGGAGATGCCGACGAAGAACTCCCTCCCTGTGAAGAGGACGTCGCTGCCCTCAAGCGTGGCCCCTCCGGAGTCCCCCGGGGCCCCCTCCATCTCCACCACGGTCAAGTTGAGCTCGGACATCACCCTGCGCACGGCCACCACCTGCACGCGAGGTGAGAGGGGGGCTTACGATGACAAGACTTTTACATCCTCCATTTGAAAATGAGTTTTTTTTACCTACTCTTTATTGTGTGTTTATTGTGTTTATTTATTGGGCCTTGCTACTTTTCAACTCCAACAGATGTAAAGTTAAAAAAAAAAAGCCGTAAATAGGTGAAGTCAACTGTTGTTGAACTCTTGATTGGTTGGAACGCCAACCAAGGAGCATTTACAACAACCATGACAAAAGATTCCTGCTGCCAAAATTCCATTTAGCAATGATCCAAATCTCAATCTTTCAATTCTTGTTCACTTCTGGTCGCATGATAACACAGCTGCAAGTTTCTAAATGCTTTCCTTGTGTTTTTAATGGATAATTTCCTCCACAGGTTCATTACTTCTGCATTGTTTTCCTTGTGAGAAGAAGTTAATCGTTCTTGCTGATTTGCTGACGCCTCCGATTTTCTCTTCCCTCACCCGCATCTCGTGCCATAAGTCACAAAAAGGTCACATAAAACAAAATCGAAAGCAAAAACACAACACTGCCGCCTGACTACACTAAAGAACAATCACAGGGTAATGTAAAATTAGTCTGGTTTAGTTTAGTGGGTGCGCCATCCATTTACAGTCTGGACATACAGAGGATCATGCAAAAACCCCATTAAGACCCTGATAAGATTTTTCATCAAGACAGGACCATTAACAAAAACAAAACAAAAAAAAGAGCTCTTCCTAAACTTTTTTGGGGGGCGGGGGGCAAGTTTTAAGTGTGATCTTGACGGTGCGATCGATGACTTTACCTCGCTGCGTCTCTGCTGTCTGAAGGGTCTGGTGATGAGTGCCGTGTCACCTTGGATCACCGCCACGTCCTCGAGCCTCCAGCTCATCGGCAGCTCTGGGTCGGGAGGGATCTCCATCAACTGAAGGCCCACTTTCTGCCTCAGCGCTCCCGTCAGACAGCCGAACTGACGCTGGGCTTTGGCCAGGTCCACCGAGACCTCCTTGTTCTCGCCGTTTTCTCCCATTACCTTCCCGAAGGTCTCTGGAATGCCACGCACCACCGCGTGGGTGAACTGGCCATACGGGCACATGTTCGCCATCTCTGTGGAGCAGAGTAGGGGTGCCTCAACAAAAATGCCAAGAGGGGAGGGCAGGGGGTGGGGAACACCGTCGGAACAACTCCTTCACTGTCTTGATGGCGTGAATTGGGATCAAGACAAAAATGTGGAGACAACTTCTACCTCCTATTGTGCATCATTACAAAAAAGAAGCAGTATTCCCACCTATGGGAAGAGATTAACTTTAATCAAGGCAAAGACAACTGGGATTAAAAAAAAACAAAAACATCACGGGCCACGTGGATTAAATGAGGATTATCGGCCCAGTTAATAGGCATCACAACTAGAGCTGATTTGACTGCGGAAAATACACAAAAAAATTTTCAGTTCCTGGTTCACTTCATAACATCAATTGGAAAAGGCCCAAAATGCTGATCATTGTTTTCCAAAGTCAAAGCCAAAAAACGTTTTGAAAATGTTTTATTTTGGTTAAATACAAATATAATCAGCCTCCATTGAGAACGATTGCCACTGGAGAATATTAACCAAGGGAACAACAATCCAGTAATCTTTTAGGTTATTTCCCCACCCCCCCTTCATTAATTATTAAAATAGTTGCGAATGAAGTTGCTATTTGATTAGCAGTATATTAATTGTTTCAGCATGAATCATACAAAGTGAATTTGGCATTAGGAATTAAAACAAAAATAAAACGCGTCATCATTGTCCAAAAATATTTAGTAGCCTTTTTTTTTTCCACAATAATGGAACACATAGATTCCACAGGTTTCACGAAAACGACCAGAAGGCCAGTTTTACCCGTGACCGTAACAAAAAGCGTGTTTACTAAAAAAAGTGTTTGCGCCCACGAGTTGCGCTTTGAGCTCAACACCGGTGCAAACAATCTGCAATCTACAAGTAATGCGACGCCCAACTTCTATCCCTTCACATTATATAATCTTTACCATCATCCTCCAGCAAAAAAAAAAAAAAAAAAAAAAGTAGCAAATAAAGATACGAAAGTCAATCTCCTTACCACTCGGAAGTTTGGAGGCGAGAGGCTCGGCCACATCTGATGTGCTTCCCAAACAGGGCCGTTTTTTCCCCCGTTATCCAGCTCTTCACTCTTGTCCTAACACCCACCCACCCCAGTGTCGAAACGGGCGACTTCCGAGACTGCCTTTCAAAGCAAAAAAGAATTGCGTCACAACCGCTACTTTTCGGGTTAAAATCGAGAGCGGGCGTCTTTGCTTTCGCGTGCTGTATGAAAAGTGACTTTATTACGTGTGTGTGACGTCTACGTGACGACATCCCGTCGAGGTAATGATGAAGCTGTTCCCCTTGGAATGTCATTTCCGGTCTGTTGATCTACGTTTACTTTAACATGGAGTTACTCCTTGCCTCAATTATTATTATTTATCATAGTTTAAGCACTCTAAAATATTACTAGGTAGTAGGTAACTTGTTTAATCAATCCATTATTTACCTGCAAACTAAGAAAGAATAAATCCAAGTTCATCGTGTGGTAAAGTCTCCATCAGCTGAAGGCCCACTTTCTGCCTCAGCGCTCCCGTCAGACAGCCGAACTGAGAAGGGCTCCTCGCTTTACGACGCACTTCTATTTCTCCAGTGGCAACGTAACCCTATCTACGTCTTTCACAATCGTGGTGTACAAATTACAATAACACAAATTTGTGAATAAATTATCTTATTCAATAAATATAACTCCTGAATGTTTTCTTTATCAAGTTCACCATTTTTTTATTTCTCAATTCTATTTAGCCACAGTCCTCATGCGCTGCACATGTTGTTGTCCTTGACATGACAAAAAAAATAATCTTTTAAGCTTCACCTAAATGGGTCAAATGGTGCTATTTGATAAACATGTTGCACAATTCCAAGCTTGAGGAAAATAAGCATGTCAGGTGTTATTTTTACCAAGAAAAACTTCAATGATTATGTTTACATTTTATTTGTGGAGTCACTTTTGATAACAAGTACATGAATTATGTTTCCATTTTATTTTGGCAGTTGAGACTGGGTGGGTGGAGATATTCTTTGTTGACATATGCAGTAGTACAACATTCCGTTGTGATTGTTTTGAATTACTGCAGCAGCACAAAGACATAAATCAGTGATTTGGAATATTAATTTAAAAAAGGGCTCATAAAGTGGTGGAAAGGCAGAAGGGAAAAGAGTGACTAAGGGGGCACATGCATGGGGGTGCATGAAAGACGACAAGGAGAGGACACAGACAGGATTAAAGAACGCCATCTGTCTACTAAGAGCCAGCCAAACATCGACATAAACACATAAACAACAACACCACTGATCCTTCAATTAAAATATGGAGGGAAGATGGCAGTACATACCTGTGAGTGTTGCTGTATGTTGTTTGTATGTGTTGCTGCTCCATTTTTGTGACAGTAACAGTTGTTTGAAGATTTACAAATTACCGTAAAATCCATTCTCATTCCCATTAGCCTGTCTATGATGTTTCACATTACAGGTTAGCATTGGGCTAGTGGACATTGCTGACACATTGCTTAGACTATTACAATGTTTAAATATATAATGTTTCAGTCTCTAATGTTATGGTGGCACGATGGATTGGTGATCAGCTGGAAAGCGTCGGTCTCATGGTTCTGAGGGCCCGGGTTCAATCCCGGCCCTGCCTGTGTGGAGTTTGCATGTTCTCCCCATGCCTACGTGGGTTTTCTCTGGGCATTCCGGTTTCCTCCCACATCCCAAAAACATGCAATGTTAATAGGACACTCTAAATTGCCCCTAAGTGTGATTGTGACTGCGGCTGTTTGTCTCAATGTGCCCTGCAATTGGTTGGTAAGCAGTTCAGGGTGTACCCCGCCTCCTTCCTGTTGACAGCTGGGCTACGCTCCAGCACTCCTCGCGACCCTTGTGTGGATAAGCGGCTAAGAAAATGGGTGGATGGATGTTATGAGGCAGTTTTACAGTAAACTTGAACAGAGAGAAGAACACGAAGTGTTTTTGTATGGTCTTTGCGTATTGCAGATTTTCACATCTCGCAGGTGGGTCAGGAATGTGTCACGTGTAATAAATGGGGACGGAGATGGGGTCATCCATGACCCTGGTGAGGATAAGTGGTTCAGAAAATGATGGATGGATGGATGGATGGATGCTTCTTCTCTTTGTATTTCCTGACAATTTGGATGCCCTTTGGCACCATGCTTTGCCCCCCACAGGTCTGCCCCAATACTACGGTTAGCAATACTCATAAAATCCCACAAGGTGGCAGCGTTGCTCTGCATTAGTCTTCCGGTCCCCCTTCCATTATGTCTGTCGGGTCTTGGAAATTTTTTGTTTGCTTGTTTGTCCCGTTTGTTTTCTTATAAAGCAGCAGTCAAATTCTTGCTACCCTTGTATGACAGTTTAAATCCTACTTCCCATGATAGTCATAGACATGTGCACAGTAGTTACTTCTTGAAAAACGTTTTGATGAAGGCAAGAAACTAACAGGAATGGAGGGGAACTTCCCCATTTTTCAGAACAAGAGGTTTATGTGTAGTATTGTACTCATCGAGGAATGAAGTTGATGAAACACAATGAAGATATGGAAAAGAGTAGTGGAGGCTACACTCAGGAAAGAAGTATTTGCAGGCAACACTACGGTTTCACATCAAAGAAGAGTACCAAGTATCCATTATTTGCCTTGAGGATGTTGATGAGGTACAGAGAAGGTCAGAAGGACATATCACTATATTTATCGAACTGAATAAGGTCAAACATCCAGTACATAGAACTGGAGGCTCAGTAGTTAGAGCACTGGTTTGATAAACCAAGGGTTGTGGGTTCCTATCCCACTGGGGCCTCGCCTCCACTCCCTGAGAAGGGCATCCGGCGTAAAAATTGTGCCAAACATATATGTACGTTCATCTGAGATGATACGCTGTGGTGACCCTGTAAGGGACAAGCCGAAAGAAGCTTTATCCAGTATATAGAACTACTCCTGCTGCAACTATTAGCATTTTCCAAAGGAAAACAATTGATTGATCCTCATGCCAAACAATTTTACGCTGATATTTTTGCAAAACATTATGTTATCCTGTGCTGCTCATCCATACAGATAATTAACTAGTGAACCGTTTCTTGACTGGTGTCATCACAAGACTTCATGTCAGCAGACGGTCCAATGTGCTGTCCTCACGTCTTCCATTACAACGCAAGGGTAATTCGGTTAAAGTACACATTCCAATCTGATTTTGCAGTCTTCTGGATGTTTTTACATACTTCTGTAAATGACCTTACAAGGACTTTGACGAGGATGTTTATACTTATTTTTTATGTGATGACGCATGAGACAGTGTCAAACAATCATTTGAAGCAATCACAAATAATATTTGACATTGTAGCAATGGAAGATGGAAAGTTTGTGCAATGCATCGATTATTTATTTTGGGGAGCAGTGTTGTATTCTCTAATTGATTATTTTATCTGGTACTTTGGAACAAAGATCAACATGAAGTTTCAAAAGACAATAAAAAAAACATGTAATACCAAACTTTCTGCAATGAACCGAGATTCCAACACCAAACCTGCAGAACTGTGAGGCAAACATGCTTAAAACACTGCGCCATCAAAATCTCAATTTCCCACTTTGATCTTTCCAAAAAATAAAGTGCAGATAAAGCAATTTCAACAAACATTTTCTGCTTATTGCTCTCCACCGATTGTTGTTATTGGTATTAATAATTAAAGTGACATAAATCTCCGTAGATCAAAATAATTCTTCAAAATCAGTTAAATGCAAGGTTTAGTGCTCTTTATTGAGGAAACTAATATGTCAAACTTGTGATTATAGACAAATCGAGTGACCTACATCCAAACATGTAAGGACTAATCATCTCTTTTAAAGTTACATACATTGGTTGGGAGCCCATCTGTTTCCAAAATATTTTATTGTGTTTGTGAAAGGGTGAGACGGTTTAACTTTGTGCACTTTGTAGACTGTCGTTAATGACGGTTTCCTGCGTAGAGCTGACCCACCCAATATGGCGGACGTGGTGGCATCCTGCCCGTCTTTACATATTTACGTATACTTTGTTTTGTTTTCGTTTGCGCGTGTACTCTTACGGCCATCTACCAGCTCCGAAAAAACGTTACAGAAACGTCGCAGTTTCTCCCCCTTTTATCTGCCGAGCACATTTTTTAAAAATTTGTCTCGTTATTTTATTAATATAATATTTGATCGATACACCGCTGCTGCCATGTTTCTGTACGCACATGAGAAGGACTGGGAATAATAATAAAAAGGAGGCGTGCGTACTTCAACAAGGAGGCCAAATTGAATTGTGAGTAATTGGTAAGATGCTGCGGACGTTCAACGCGACACACGAGAGGCAGTCGTTGGACTGGAACTGGAAGGACGCATCATGTCTGCCTCGCGGCTTCTCTTGCTACTCTTCTGTCTTCCCTTGGCAAGTAAGTAAAACAAACAAACAAACAACACACACACATTTAACCGAAGTAATTAATTGTGACATTTATTCCTTTAAAAAAAAATCCAGTGATGGAGAAGTAACTTTAATGGTTGTTTACTCTTATTTCCACAGTTTATATCTTTACAAAATATCTAAATAAAAGTAATGCTTTATTTTGTGTTATTGTTCTTTTAATTATATACCAAGTTCAACCTTGGCTTCGTTAAATTGCAGCAAAATCTGACAAAACACGTGGAAAAATGTATTTTGTATTTGAAACCAAGGTTGAGCAAAAATTCCAAAAAAAAAGATTTAAACTTCTTCAAGTGTTACAGGAGTACGGTCGTACTTTGGGGGTGTTTTTATTTAGCTGGAACTGGGACCTCAGGTAAGGAGGAGGGAATTATTAATATATATAGTTCAATATCGCAGCAGACTTTTGGCTACTGCTAGAAAGCACAAATAAAATAAAACATTGTCAGGAAAAGCCTACTAGAACATAATCACCAAACATAATAGAACTTAATCCAAGGCACTGTACATGGCGGCAGGTGCGCCCTGACTTCCTTTTGACGTAAATTTAAATCTGAACAGGTACATCCCACTTCTAAGTGGGTGTGCACACTTGTACGACCACATTTGTCTCTCCTGAAGTACTTCATCAGTTTGCAGAAACTTCATCCATCACATTTGTATATTATCATTGACCAATGCAAACCATGTACAATATCTTCAAATGGTATGGATCTGTTGTTCAATTTTCCTTTGTGATTAGAAAAAAAAAGGTGGCACGGTGGGTCAGCTGGTAAAGCGTTGGCCTCACAGTTCTGGGGTCCCGGGTTCAATCCCGGACCTGCCTGTGTGGCTTTTGCATGCTCTCCCCATGCCTGCGTGGGTTTTTTGCCAGGCATTCCAGTTTCCTCCCACATCCCAAAAAACATGCAACAATAATTGGACACTCTAAATTGCCCCTAGGTGTGATTGTGAGTGCAGCTGTTTGTCTCTATGTGCCCTGCGATTGGCTGGCGATCAGTTCAGGGTGTACCCCGCCTCCTGCCCGTTGACAGCTGGGATAGGCTCCAGCACTCCCCGCGACCCTTGTGAGGATAAGCAGCTATGGAAATGGATGGATGGATTACCGAAAAAAAAATTCTTAACATTCTGGCGATCCACGCTTTCTGTTTTTTGTCTTTCACCCCCAAGCTTGTTTGAAGTGTTATACCTGCGTATTTCCCGCCATTTCTCCTCTGGACTGCTTTAAGTTTCCCGAGACGTGCACTGATGGGCACCGCTGCCTGTCCAGCGTCGCAACAGCAAGACGAGGTGCGTGTTTGTGTTTGTGGGTGTGTAAAATATGCACAGCTATTGTCACACAACCAGGAACAAAGATTCATTGTGCAAAGACTCCAACAAGCTGCATTGGGAAAATATTGACTTCATTGTACTGCTGAGCTAAGTACTAAGTACCATCTTGGTATTGAAAGGGATGGCTCGGCGCTTGTAATGTGAATTCTTCCTATTAGTGGAAAAGCCACGTGTGGAGTTTCCCACAAAGTGGAATTGAATATAAACATTTTCTGTGATGTTGCAAAATTATACCTGCTAACATGTACTCTGAGTTTTGCCTGATTTTTGGGTTGTAGGAGCAAGCTAAATGAAACCCAAACAAAAGCACAGGAAAAACATGCAAAGTTTTATTTCACTATCAGTGCTTAAAGTGTCATGATTTTTAGTATGTTATTAATGAAAAAATGGCAGCCGGTATGGACCCATCCGTTTTTTCACCACAAGACATGATTTTGATGTATATGGGTTTTTGTAACCCCCACCAGGAAAATCCTGTCGAGGGATATTTTTTTCCCAGAGAAGAAGCAGGAAGTGACGTACTGGGCAGGACTGCCCTCCAGCAAACTCGTTTGTTTCTATTAGTTTTACCTGCGGGAAGGTAGCTCGTTGTCCCTTCGTGTTAGCCAAAATGTCGGCTCGTTGCATTGCTGGATGTTGCTCGAACACTTGGGAGGATGGATTTACCCTTCATAAGTTTCCAAGAGACCCGCTTCGTCGTGAAAAATGGATTGCACGGGTGCAAACGACAAGAGCTTTGTCCGTTCCAAATGACAGGTACGTGTGTATACGGCTACTAAAAAAAATAATAGTTTGGGGCAGACCACGTAATCGGTCTCTCATAACGAAACAAAAGATCCGCGTATGTATGATTGGCGTGCTAAATGTGTCGATGTTTGCATCGGACGGCTTCCGCGTCGGACTCGCCGGCGAAGGCTGCTACGTCGGCTCGCGGATGGCAGCGGCTATGAACAACGCTGACGGCAATGGCACAATTGCGTGCAACGACAACGCTGTAAAGCGGCGCGGCCCGGCCCGGCTGATGAGCCACCTTGGCGCCAAAAATGAGCCACTCCAGCTGAAGCCGCGTCCGCTGGTCACACGGCTGAGTGCGCCATTGTCGGCAGCGTTGTTCATAGCCGCCGCCGCCCGCAAGCCGACGCAGCAGCCTTCACTGGCGAGCCGATGCGGAAGCCGAACGATGTACACATCGACACACTTAGCACGCCAATCATACGTACGCGGATTTTTGTTACGTTATGAGAGACCGATTACGTGGTCTGTCCCAAACTATAATTTTTTTTTTAGTAGCTGTATACACACCTACCTATCATTTGGAACAAAGCTCTCGTCCTTTGCACCCGTGGAATCCATTTTTCACCATGAAGCGGGTCTCTTGGAAACTTATGAAGTGTAAATCCATTTCCTTGTCTTAATTCGGTTCGTAATTCGGTTAAAGTACACATTCCAATCTGACTTTGCAGTCTTCTGGATGTTTTTACATACTTCTGTAAATGACCTTACAAGGACTTTGACGAGGATGATTATACTTATTTTTTATGTGATGACGCATGAGACAGTGTCAAACAATCATCTGCAGCAATCACAAATAATATTTGACATTGTAGCAATGGAACCGAGATTCCAACACCAAACCTGCAGAACTGTGAGGGAAACATGCTTAAAACACTGCGCCATCAAAATCTCAATTTCCCACTTTGATCTTTCAAAAAAATAAAGTTCAGATAAAGCAATTTCAAGAAACATTTTCTGCTTATTGCTCTCCATCGATTGTTATTGGTATTCATAATTGACATTGAAGTGAATGTTATATGTATTTTTCATTTCAATATCTATTTTAGAATGTTTATCGGGATGACACTTGACCTTTAAGTCAACAACAATGAAATTAAAGTTGTTTTTCCGCTTCTGCGTCCATAGGCGCACTTCAAATAACCATGTACGAGAAGAGCTGCGCTGCTCCGTCCCAGTGTGGTGTGAGCGGGCAGAAATACGCCAGCGGCCTGTTTTTCAACTTCAGCAACGTGTGCTGCGACGACGACCTGTGCAACGGGGCGTCGTCTCTCAGTACCGCCAAGTGGGGAGGAGCAGCGCTCTGCCTGCCACTTGTGCTCGGCCTCCTGCTGGCCTGAGGGCTGAAACTCCCTGCGTGGTGGTACACTCCTGTGATATCTAACTATATTACAATACTAGATAGTGGTTCTCAGGCTGGGGTCCATGAGCTATAACCTTGGGGTCTGCAAAATAATTTATAATGAATGAATTGTGTTGGAACTAGATGTACCCGCTTCACAGTTCTGAGGACTCGGGCTGAAATCCAGCCTCGCCTGTGTAGAGTTCGCATCTTCTCCCTGTATCTGGACGGGTTTTCTCCGGAGACTCAGGTTTCGGGTTTCCTCCCACATCCCCAAAACATCCATGGTAGGTTAAGTGAAGACTCAAAATTGCCTGTACGTGTGAACGCGTGTGCGAACATTTGTCTGCGATTTTCTGTTATTTATGTAATTGACCGAATCACATAAATCTGACATCCCTGCATGAATACAGCATTTCTAGCTTTCTTAATAGTTTGCCCATGCTCGTGATTTCTTTCACTGTATGCCGTTTGCCAAACTACGTGAATATTTGCTTGTGTTGTTTCTTAGCAGGAATTAAACTAGTGAGTCGCTTTGAACAAAAAAAAAATGCTAGAACAGTACAACTGGGTTTTCATACAGTAATTTCTATAGCCACAGCCATTTTTAAGCAGCGCATGTCAGCAAGCAACCATGGATAAATGCTGAAGTTCATTCAACTTGGTTGACTTTCTTTCTATTAAACAGGTTTGAAAAAAATTCCACGGGATTTTGGGACGTACCATAATTTCCGGCCTAGAAACCACTACTTTTTTCCACACACTTTCAACCCTGCGATTTATGAGGTGACACGGCTAATTTGTGCGTTTTTTTCCAACGGCCGCAAGGGAGCACTCGAGCTGAAAAGGTAAGAGTGTGACTGGTGGAATATATGTGCCGAGGAAGTGACTTTTACCGGTCTGGCGCTGTTAGTGCTGCGCTAGCCTGTTACTGCCGTGTCTCAGTGATTTTTACCGGTGTTTTTTTTATTTTAACCGGCCCTGTTAGCACGGCACCCCTAGCATTAAACTCTGTATACCGTCTTTGTAAATAGCTCGTGTTTCAATGTGGGCACTTGCGGATTTTACACAGCTACAGCGTATGTATGTACAAAATGGTATTTCCTTTACAAATGTACTGGGGGAGGCTTAAATCGGGTGCGCGCTGTAGGCCGGGAATTATGGTACATGGTAGTTATGTTTAGTCAGTGTATTATGAAGGGAGTAGGAAAAAAATTCTCCCCAGTACAGGCTCATTGGACCTGAAATAATTGAGAACCCTTGTCCTAGTGGCAATTTTTTTTTTTTCCTCATAAAAAAAGAGCATTTCTGCCTCAGCCTGATTGCTTTATTTACCACTTGTAGCTAGCCCTTTTTTTGTAATGAACCAAAGTAATTTTGTTTCTCAACCGTGCCTAGTGTTAACATGAACATGCAAGACAGTAAATGCATAAAAAAAAAATCATATACGACTCTTTTGTGAAGACAATTTTATTGGGTGTGTATTTAAACAAATGCACCAATGAAATGTGGCTTTGGAAGTATAAAAGTCAATGTGGAATGAAAGGTTATGCCATTACATTGAATGTATCCCAATTCTTTCAATATACTTAATGTTCCGTTTTGTGGACAAAAATGAAAGTCATAGCACAAAAACAAATTCTTGAAAAAAAAAAAAAGTCTACAATAGTCTAAGTAACAAGATGAAAAGTTAAGTATGACAAAATAACGTGTATTGCAATGAGAGAAAAAGTTCAAAGAGAGGTGAAAACAAAAAGTAACATTTTGAATAGGTAGCTCCCTGGAACTGGATTGAACTCTACAGTACGTAACAAAATTACTAAAATGTGGTCCTGAAATTTTTTAAGACACTCTCCCTTTGACTGATTCATTGAGGAAACATTTCAGTCAAGTAAAACTTAAATCTTCTCTTCCTTTTTTTATTTTGAAAGGAGGGTTTTACTTCCCCAATTTCAGTTGTGTAACAAAATAGACATGTTTTGTGTTGAAAGCACAGAAGAAAAAATTTTTTTTTTAATTCTTAAATTGCACTTAAGGTGGTTGGATTTTTTTTTTTTTTTGTCCTTGATTTAACTTCATCTGTCAGACATTAGATTATATTAGACACCGGACAGAACTTTCATTCAATTACGTTTGAATTCCAGAAAGTCGTCAATATCTAATGAAGCAGAGCGCCGTATAGTAAATTAATCAAGAACAACAAGACAAAGTACTTCTACAGCTAAACAAGGCGTATTCTAACTATTATAGCGTGTTCAGTTCACACTCAAGTCACTTTCCAGGTCACTGTAACTGGTAACGTGTGGACTCAATTACCCCCCCAATACGTTTTAGTCAAGTCCTTTTCGGCAAAACCAACAGTGCGATCTCAACATGAGGGGATCAAACAGTAATTGAAATACGATATACCACAGGTGTCAAACTCAAGCCCCAGGTCCCCAGATCCGGCCCGCCGCATGATTTTATGTGGCCCTCCGAGGCAAATCACCTGTATCAACTTCCATGATTTTTTGTTAAAATCTGTATAAAAATTTCAAATAGTCATATCATATAAATGATAACGTTGCGTTATTGCAAGCATTTTTGTGTTACCAAACAACAAAACCCATTACCCTTGATTTCTGATTACAAAAGTAGTTCATAAATTTTGTGTAAATATGATGAGGCGGTTCAAGATTTTTCTGGTGTCACAGTCATCACGGCCCTCTGAAGGAAAATGGAACTACAATGTGGACTGCGAGAAAAATGAGCTTGACACGCCTGTGGCATACTGTATAGTGCACCTATCAACTCTTGAGTCCCTTCTTCTCCATAAATGTGAACAAACTAATCCTCGACCACCCTTTTGTGAAAACTCCATGGTCCACTCCATAATTTGCATCAGGGTTCAAATGCCCGATTTACACAGCACAGCCCAAGAGACTTTTTTTTTCTTTTTACAAAACTACTTAATGGTGAGCCTGTCCTACAGATCACACACTTCTTCTGCACATCTCCTCGACTTGTAGACATTAAGTGCACAGTCAAGCTTATCTTTCAACTCACAATTATTTTTAGTTGCAACAAAATCAACTTCCTGTTGCATTTCCCCAGTATAAGTAACGTGACACAAAATGCTTCAGTGACCCCTGCTAACTGCTGAATTTAATTCTAATGCAGGAGGGTGAGGGCCGCACTAAAAAAATTAACACGTATTAAAGAAAAGTTGCATGAGTAAAATCATTTGCCGTTTTGTATAAGCTCAACATGAAATGATAGAAAACCTGTCATTTTTTAACACTAAAGCAAGAAAGTTAGGAGGAAGAGTCACATTTTCAATGAAAATAAAGTTGTAATGTTACAACGTAAGTTGACATTTGGAGTCATAACATGATGAGGAAAATTGTATGTTGTCATCTGTGGTTCAGAACCGGAGAATACAACAAAATGCATTCCAAATTTAAGCTAAGGAAAGTGTTGGCTGAGCTGGTTGCTGGAGCAAGATTGGATGGCTGTGCCAATTGGGGTGCTCTTGAGCAAAGCATCGAACCTGCAGTTGCTTTGGGGTGCTATGCCTCTCCCATCCTGTGTATGCGTGTGTCTACGAAAAAGCATTCAATATAGCATCATCATAGAAAATAGGACATTTTCAACATGTGAGACAAGTAAGAGCTTGCTCCTCCTTTTCGGGAGGAGATTACCCCAAAACAGTCCTTTACAACTGCGTGAGTGGAAAACGTTTCAAAAGATTCGAGCTCTTGAAATAGTTTCCTGTCTTTTGTGTCCTCCAAATGAGTCTGCATTCCCTTCCTTCCTCCCCATTGTGCGCTACAACAGGGAAACCCCTTTTGTATTTCAAATGGAACAGCCCTTGTTGCATCACAGAATAAGAAATGGGAACGGCAAATATGAAAGCTAGTGCTGGCATGCTTGCCTCCTAGCAAATAAGATTTAAAAGAAAAGATGAGCGTCAAACTCGAACAAGGTTTGACCTGATTTGGCAGCTTTGTATCTGGACTGTATATTCTCCCAGAAGTATGAACGACATGTACAGTGTGCACAGTAAACCCCCACCGCTGT
This sequence comes from Syngnathoides biaculeatus, assembly GCF_019802595.1. Taxonomy (NCBI): domain Eukaryota; kingdom Metazoa; phylum Chordata; class Actinopteri; order Syngnathiformes; family Syngnathidae; genus Syngnathoides; species Syngnathoides biaculeatus. The sequence continues at coordinate 1,580,446 of NC_084640.1, read as the reverse complement.
AATTTGCATATCATCGTTCCCACTCTCAACTATATGCTATATTTTAAAAAATATATATATTTTGTGTAGGTTTTTATAGTATACAGGCCGGGCAGTACTGGTGTCTACTTAAAAGAGATGCAGCATAATTAAGATTAAAAATAAAAGGAAGAGAAGGGCCTCAACTAAACTTATTATTTAATTTGGTATCTATTTGAATATATACAAATCTATTTATGTAGCAGTTGTATGGAGTTTTATAATTACCATAATGTCTTTGGAAACTTTTGTTAGCCCGCCTATGGCGTTTTGCATCGATGTAATTAATGGTAACATCAAGCTAGCTTTCGTTGGACCTAATAACACGATTAAGTTGAACATTTTGGTATCTATAACGTTTAATTATTTTTTATGTGTCAGCTTTACAATAAACGTCCACTAGCAGTGACAAACAGCTTGAAGCAAGTGAGAACAGGCAGAAAGCAATACCTTTGAGTATAATTTAATAGGTTTAAAAATGTTTAAACCATGTGGGATGGGTAAAACTTTATAAAAAATTATCTATTATGCATATTGTCACCAGTTGTGGGTATGTGTGGAACATATCCAACACAACTGTATTTAGTTATGAGAAAACAAGCAAGCGAGTATTTTTTTCCAAATGTGGTGACTGCATATTGGTTATTAGGTTTGCATTTCTAATTACAATTTGACGACAAAGTATTGGGACACCTGGCAGCTGCACATTCAGGACAAAAAGAATTGAATGATTTGACTTCCTATGAGATTTTTGATACATTTTGGGAACTTTGTGGGCTACTCAAGTTCTTTCACACCAGCTGCACCTAAGACTGCCGTTAATAGACCTTGCTGTGGACACTGAGGCACAAACATGAAGGAACAAAAGCTTTGACTTATTAAATTATGGACAATGGATGTCTCAATAAGTTTTTCCATCTGGTATGTGCTTCCTTTTTTTTATATCTAATACAATAAACACAGAAATAAGAGCAGTATGACTTGGCAAAGCAATTCTAAGTAACTCCGATAATGTATGTGCTGTTGTTTTGCTTGTTTGTACACTTCTACTCGTTCAATTGATGATGAACGTCAAGCAACTGTTTCCCAAAGCCTACTTGAGAACTTTGGCAACGGAAGAATAAGCCATGTGGATCTCTTCGTCGATGGGGCAGGTGGAGGCAAACTCGTCCCGGGCATATGCTGCGTTTAGGTACCTCCACAGGTTGGACAGAGACTGAGGGATGCTGAATTTGCGGTATTTTAAACACACAACCTATAGGGAAATTTAAAAAAAAAAAAAAATTTTTAAGGGAGTAATTTTTTTTTTAATTGCGTATGAATGTGCATTGTGTACTGCGTCCCGATTGGATAAGGGACTGCAGACCTTTGTCAATCGCCCTGAGTACCAGGACCAATGTGTGTAAAAATGATGCCATCCATTTCAGAAAAAAAAAAAAAACACCCAAAAATGAATTGCTCCCAGTAAAGGGTCACGGAAGACCTAAGGCGCGTTACCTTGACAATGTGGAGCTTTGGCAGCAAGTTGCAGTCAGCAAGTGTAAGATCTTGCCCGTCGAGGAAGGGGCGGGTCGAGGAAATGACCTCATCTGCGCTATTTTCATCAATCTCGTCAGGAAGCGGCGAGGCGAGGTAGTCATCCAGTTTCTTCAGAGCTTTCAGAAGGCCTTTCTCGAGATCTGTGTACAAGTGTGTACACAAAGTGAAATGTGCAATGTGAATAAACATCCCACTGGAAGCAGTTCAATCATCACTTTTACTTGGATCACATTGTAATAATGTTTTGAACATGACTAGCAGTACGATGTGCCCGTGGTTTGCATGTCTGCCTTAGAGTCAAGAAGTTCTTGGTTCCGATCTCATCTCAGGCCTTCCTGTGCCGAGTTTAAATTTTCTCCTTGTGCTTGTGTGTGTGTGGTTTCCCTCCAGGCTCTGGCTTCAAAACGCATGCCAAAAACCTGCATTTTGAAATCGTTCATAGGTGACACTTTTTTTTTCTTTTTACTCCCAGTCACCTCTGTTTAAAATATACATTAGGTGGGGTCGCACCAAGTGTGCCTTAGTCACTGTAGCACTGAATTAACGGTTTTATAAAAAAAAAAAAAAAAAAAAAAATTTAACAACTCATCAGAACATTTAAACACTGTCCAGATTTTCAAACAAAAATAACGCACATATATCTTAACTGAATCAGCAATACAGATGGTTAAAAAACAAAGATCACAATTTATTATTAATTAATCACAATCTGGTAGAACAGTGGAAGACTGGTTTTAGCACGTCTGCGGCAGAGTTCTGAGGACCGGGGTCCAAATCCCGGCTCCACCTGTGTGAAGTTTAAAAAGTTTAATTGAAAACTCTAAATTGTCCATTGGTTTGAAAGTGAGTACAAATGTTTGTTTACATGAGCACTTCTGGCTGGCGACCAGTTTCGGAAGTATCCCGAACCTTAGTGAGCATAAGCGATTACAAAGGATTAATGAATAATCACAATCTGCACTGCTCAACATCTGGAAGGCAATTTATTAATTTCTTTGCCACGAAAGCCGTCGAATTCTATTATGACATTTCTAAATTCACTGCTGTGTAAGAATTGCGTGCTTCCTTTGTCCTTGGCTGAATTCAGCTGTCATTCCACACATCACATGAAATTAGGTTTGTGATTGGCTTCCCTTAACATTGCCTTAAGATAGCTGGGATAGGCTCCATCTCCCCCGAGACTCTTGTGATGATAAGCAGCTTGGATAGTGGATGGATGAATATTTGAAAAGTCACTGGGGAGTGAAGTGACTCCCGTCATGTTTTTTTTTTTTTTTTTTACTCCCGGTCACTTTGTTTTCATAGTTCCCACTTCCAGCGACTACCGGGAAGTTTTTGTGCCCAATCACGTGATTAATAGTGAAATTTACTCTCACCTGACAGGACTTGATGGGAATCGCAAAAAATGTAAGCATCTACTGATAAACCCAGGTCTTGACCCCCCCCAATCCTAATAACACGTTTTGCCAAGGTGCATTCCAAAACGGTTTCTTTTGAAGTGACCTTATAATTCCAACCTGGCTGTGTTTTTGCTCTTTTATGGCACATACGCAGTGAAAAAAAGTGGGATGCGTGAATTCAGTATTTCTCCATCAAATACCGATTAAGTGTCTTTACGATTTTGTTGTACTCACTCTCATTGGTCTGAGGGTTGGAGTTCTTGATGTAAGCTGAGAACTTGGAAAAGACATCCATTCCCGCCGTGTTGGACTCAGGGTTACGAGCTGCCAGGCGAGGATACCTAAGCGACAAAGAGTCCTTGTCTAAAATAAAAAGTATGCTACCACATCTCAGGAATAGCTGAATGAATGCAGTGCACTACTTTGGGGGGCACAGATTATCCTCCAGGAACTCCTCAATCTTGTTGGTGTCGGTTTTCACCTCGCTGCCATACAACAGGAAAGGCGGTTGGGAACCCGGAGCCAGGTCGTTCAAGATGTCCGGCTTCCTTTTGGTGGACGACATGAAGAAAGAACCCAATATATGATCAATCCTGGGAAGGAAGCGTTTCTCGTTTGAAATGTAAATGCGTCTGCTTTAAAAACCCAACAGCACACAATGGGGCTTGAAATCATAAAATTCTACCTTTTCATGTCCACTGTGGTGACGTCGAACGTGACTCCCTTTAGCCACAACACCATGAAGAGGCGCTGAGAGAAGGGACAGTTGCCAATGCTCTGGCCATCACTCCCTGCCTGCAAAACAGAATACAAACGGGTTATGGGCACAGAGTGGCTGGAGCAAATACTTAAATGTTTCGAGTACTTTGAATACAAAAAATGTTTGAGGAATTTTCTTCGCCTCGGTGATCGTCCTATTTCATGTAACCAATTCACTGCCAGCCCTCCTAGGTTGATAATACTATACATGTAATTATGTGTGCAATCGTTTTCCTCATTTAGTGTGAAAAACATAAAACTACATATCTTAAGAATACAATTGTTCAATGCCACACAAGTATTAATACGTGTTCACAGAAAGTGGTGGTGGAGGCGCTCACGTAGCAACCACAACCACCTGTAGAGGGCAGTGATGCGCTATTTCAGATTTGACAGTCATCATCTCCTTGATTGTGCGCATACAGTCGTGTTTGCTGGCATGTTACACTCAAAAAAATAAAATATATGTCTCGTATTTGCAATTCACATTCCTCCCCGAAAACATATCTGGGACAATCGGTGTTACAACATTTTTTTTTTTGTATTTTCATTCAGAAAATGTGCAGTAGTAAGCAAAGCAAATTTATTTGTATAGCGCATTTCACACACGAGGTAACTCAATGTACTTTACATGAAAAAGGCATGTGAAAACAAAGAGATAAAACATTTAAAACAGGATAAAATCAATAAAAATGACAAAATGTTAATAAAATAATTTTAAAAAGACAATTAAAATTGCATACAGTGCAAGTAATATGATCAAAACGTGGATATATTCTAAAAGGCATGAGAGAAAAAAAAAAAAAAAAAAGAGTTTTCAACCTGGATTTATAAGCATTCCCACTTGGGGCTGACCTCTACTCTGTCGGCAACTTATTCCATTTGTGCGCAGCATAATAGCTAAATGCTGCTTCACCATGTTTGTTTTGGACTCTGCGCTGCACTATTTGACCTGAGTCAGTCGATCTCAGAGCTCCGCTGGGTTTGTATTCCGTAAGCATTTCTTTCATGTATTCAGGACCTAAATCATGTCGTGATTTATAGACCCGTAGCAGAACTTTAAAATCTACTCTAACGCTGACTGGAAGCCAGTGCAAGGACTTTAGGAATGGAGTTATATGCTCTGACCGCTTTGTTTTGGTCAGAACGTGAGCTTCAGCGTTCTGAATGAGCTGCAGCTGTTTAATACTCTTTTTGGAGAGTCCAGTCAGAAGACCATTACAGTAAGTCTACTTGAGATAAAAGCATGGATGAGCTTTTCCTGGTCTGCTTGACACATACAAGACTTGACTCTAGATATGTTTTTCAGATGGTAGAAGGCAGTTTTTGTGATTGATTTGATATGATTGTTGAAAGTCAAGTCAGAATTAATCAGAACACCAAGGTTTCGGACTTGGTCTTTGGCTTTTAAAGATAGAGTCCAGGTATTTACTAACAGCAATTCTCTTTTCTTTATTGCCAAAAATAATTGTCTCAGTTTTGTTGTGATTTAGTTGAAAAAAAATGTTGGGTCATCAAGTTATTTATGTGATTTAGACAGTGGCACAACACGTCAATTGAACTGTAGTCATCTGGAGACACTGCTACAAATAACTGTGTGTCATCTGCATAGCTATAGTAGTCAAGATTAAGGTTTTGAAGAATTTGACTCAAGGGTAGCCTATACAGGCTGAACAGGAGAGCTCCAAGACCCTTGAGGGACCCCATAGGTCATTGCCATTTGCTGAGACCGAGCACCTCCAATGGTCCAAAGTAGCTCCCTTCCTCGAGGTAGGACCTAAACCATTTAAGGACCGTTCCATTTAGTCCTACCCACGTTTCCAACCTGTTTAGCAGTATATTGTGATCTATCAAAAGCCGCACTGAGATCCAACAAGACCAAAATTGACACCTTTCCTGAGTCTGTATTCAACCTTGTCTCATTTAGCACTTTGAGAAGAGCAGATTCTGTACTGTGATGAGTTTGGAAACCTGATTCAAATTTGTCAAAAAGTCCATTTAAATTCTAGAAATTGCTAAATTGATTAAAAATAACTTTTTCACGAATGTTGGCTATGAACGGGAGATTTGAGATGGGTCTATAGCTTGCTAACATGGAATCATCCAGTGCTCTGTTTTTTAAAAGAGGCTTTACAGCAGCTACTTTGAGAGGTTTGGGAAACTCGCTAGATGGAAGTGAGCAATTGATTATTTGCTGTAAATCAGGTAGCACTGACTTCACAATAGTTTTGAAAAAGTCAGATGGTATTGAGTCGAGACAGCTCGTTGTTGGTTTCAACTGCTGAACAGTTTTCTCAACAGTTTTTTGGTCAGCTTTATCAAATTCTGACAAGTTAATACTCTGGGTGGCTTCAACTGTAAGATCATTCCATCTTTTTGCTGATTTGTGCTGACATTTGACCTGATGGATTGTGTAGTAGTTCAAGATAAAGGGAAATGGAGATAACAATATTTTTGTTATTTTATGTCGCCTAAAACTACATTATGCTTTGATGCGTTTCTCCTACTGTAGTTTTCTTTTCTGTTGATGCTAAGTTCCAAAAAATATTACTACACTTCTCAGTATGGCCCAGTGCAGCCATCACTGCAAACTAAAACAGAAACGTATTGTCTCATATATTTCTGTAATGCGACCCATCGCTCAAAACTGAGCATTTCTCTTTTTTTAAAATAAAGCAGATATTTCAGTGCTTATATTTTTTGTACAAGTGTTCTAAAAACATCCATCGGTCCATCTTTTTAATGGCACTAAAGTGCCTGTGAGCGACCCATTCTGCACTTCAACCTTGCAGTTACTTAAAGAGAGATTAAAATGTCCGGTGGTTGCTTTGTACAAGCAAGCACCTTTCATTTGCAATCCGGAAGCACACGGGTGAAACACTACATCAAAGTCAAAAGGTTAAAGAAAGACGCAAGAGCATGGTGGACACATTATTTGGTTACTTTGCTAAAGTTATCAGTGTGTGGTGTGAACATTTAGATATCACCAATATCTTTGAACGCTTAGTGCTGACTTTGTGAGGGAAAATAAAATTCTGTCTTGCTGTCTTGTGCGTGCTTAGCAGTTCATAGTCATTTTTTTCAATTTGGGGTCCAGCCGCATGCCCATAATCCACTTGGAAAACTTCCTTCTGCCTGCGACCCTTTGCAGGATACGTCATAAAGAAACATATCCTTTATCGTGTTTTATTAAAAATTAATATGCAAAACAACATAAATTGATACCAATCATAACATGATAACATCTCAAATATAATAATCTACAGTGTCTGAAATACTCTTTAAGTCAGGTGAATGGCTAGGCCATTCTTGCAGCTTGATTTAAAAAAAAAAAAAAAAAAATTATATATATATATATATATATATATATATATCTTTTTTTTTAATGCTTCCCCCCTCCAATAATGGGATTTTGCATGGTGGCAGAGTGCATTAATTATTCACTGACTTCCTTGTGACAACAGTACCTGCAAATTCCGGGTCTTTTTGAAGCTCTCACTTGACTCTCTGACAGCTCTTCTGATTATTCTTTGCACTCCTCTGAAAGCTTGCCAAGAGCACCATATTACGGCAAATCTATGGTGGCATGGTTGGCTTTCCCCTTATGTGTTCTGGCCCAACTGTGCTCACTGTAACATTCACAAGCTAAGATTTGCGCATGTAACAAAAGCCATCAATATGTTTTGCAGCAGTTACTTTGCAAAGGTTTTGAGACAGTTCTCGGCTCTAGCCAGTCATGTGTCTCAACTCACACCTTGACAATAAGGTCTTTTCCTAAACCATCAATTAGAACGCAACCATCTGATATTAATATTTAAACATTTGATGTTCATTTTTGTATCCCTGTTAGCATTCCATGCCTTTTGCACCTCCCTTTCTTCATGTGTCCAATACCTTTATTTGTATCACATTGTTACCCACAACTGAATTTCTGCTCTTTATTTGTTATACTTTCTTTGTATCTATGGATTACTTGGGTTGATCCCAACACCTGATGAAAATGTCAAGAGCAATTTTGGAAATATATTTAGTCAAAAAACATGGTGATGTGTTAAATACTTCTTTCAGCCACAATATCATCATTTGTTTAAATGCTTCAAGTGAACATTTCAAGACAAAAGTTATTAAATCTATAAATAACAACCCCTGAAATGGCGGTCAGGAAGTTGAAGTGGCAGTATTATTCTGAGAAGTTACAACAGGATCTTTCTTCCATGGTGAGGGGGAAAAAAAGTGGAGGGTGTAGCACATGTTCACATAGAAGAATCTTTATGCAAACTTGTGCGGAACATATGAGTGTACGACTGTTATACAAAAGATGAAAATGTGATGACAGCGTGTGGCCAGCGTACTGTACTTCTAAATATAGATTCAGGTCTACTGTTAATGTGCTTAAAACAAGATTAGTGGTTTATAAAGCCAGTTAGTCAACAAAGGCTTCCTGACTGACACCAACACACGCCTAGTTCATGTCTGCCTTACTGTAGACCGACGTGAATATATTTAATAATAAAACGAGCAAATTAGTTTACACTTAATGCAGCGGACCCCACGTCACAATGTTGCGTGCTGTTCGGGGGGCAAAAAAAAAAAAAAAAGTATCTTCCTTACCTTGACGAAAAGTTCTACTTTGGGCGGGTTGGCGTCGCTCATCTTCCTTCCCTGGCAGAGAGGAGAACGTAATTTTTTTTTGAAAATGTCAGCTAAGCGAAACCGCTGAGAAAGATTTCGAAACCGAGGTGAGCCAAGCCAATCTTCCGCTAACGAGCTCGCAGACCGTCAACGGCCACGAAACATGAAATCACAATAAAAATAAAACAACTTCACCGACTGGATAAAGTGTTCGGCGACAACCATCTCGTGCTCTTAACGATTTTATAGGCGATTAAGCGTGTTTCCGTGGGGTTTGGGCTACCTTGTTGAAGCGCTGTTCGAAGCTGCTGACGGCTGTTGCTCTTGCTAGCTTCTCCTCCCAGCAGCGCGTCCTCTTCCCCGGGCAGCACAAGCGCACCCCGGTACCATTTCCTGGAAGTCGCCAGCCTCCGCATCCTCACCGTAGAAAAAAAAAAGGAGAAAAGATGACGAAAGCCAAAAGGCTTGGAATGTATCTTCATTTATAGAGGCAAGTGCATGCCATAATCAAAATTAAACATTAACATTTTTGTCACATTGAATCAATTGGAAGCTGCTCCCTCTGCTGTGCCCATTTTAGCCACAAAGGGGCAGCACAAGACAGATATTATACGTCAACACTAAGGTTGCTACACGTTTCATCGTTCATGAATTTTGCACGAGCAACTATCAGAATTGGCACAGCTACCTTGGTTACTTTACTGATTACTTGATTTAAAAAATTAAGAATAAGGTTACTTTATTGTTATTTTCAGCAGCGGTCAAATGGCAGGAATAACATTTATCCACAGTACCAAAAAAACAGCTTGGTAACTTACTCCACACGAGTGACAGAATTATGTCATCAACATGAAAACAATAACTTAAACATGAGTGTAGTTGAAGGTACATTAAATGAGCAACCCGGAGCAGACCAGACTTCTTCTTTTCCTTTCGGCTTGTACCGCTTGTGGTTACCACAGCGTATCATATTTTTCCATCTAAACCTATGTCGTGCATCTTCCTCTCTTAACACCCACTGTCCTCATGTCCTCCCTCACAACATCCATCATCCTTTTCTTTGGTCTCCCTCTCGCTCTTTTGCCTGGCTTCTCCTGACATGCCACCGAAATAGAAAGTAAGTTTCTTTCGGCTTGTCCCGTGAGGGGTCACCACAGTGTGACATCTCAGATGAGCGCTCATATTTGTTTGACACAATTTTTACGTTGGATGCCCTTCCTGACGCATACACACAACAATTCATTCGAACTAGCAGTGGTTGGCTAAAGGAAACAAGTTGATATTTACATTCCCATATCCGGATTTTTATGGATCAACACGTGGCTTGGAGTTATTGCAATGTGAGTCTTCGTTAATAGTCACTGCAAAAGCACAGTATTGCATTATATTGCATTATATTGATGCAGTGAAGTTACTAAAAGTGAACAACAACATAGTGAGAGATGACTGCATTTTATTTTATCCGTCATAGTCAGAGCAAAGAGAATAAATCTTGGCTGAAAGTATAAACAGGAAAGACGTGGTTTGTTGGCCTCAATGGTTGGCCCACAGTGAAAGAAAAATGGCAGCGCAGGCGGCCATTGTGAAGGAGAGCTGGCGTGAAGTTACGCCATGTCACTCGTTGGTGTCACAACAGTCAAAAGAGGCAGTGAGCGAGTTCACACACAAGTTCACCGTCTGGTTTCCAGACAGCCGCAGAACGTGTAGACTGAGATATTCTGGAACAATGAACGCTGAAATAAGCACAATAGAAAATAGTTGAAGAACAATCACAATCTTACATTTTGCCATCATTTACCCTTATTGAAATGCTTCCAAATTTTCCAAAATTTAACTGTTCTTTAATGTTTTTATGACCACTACAAATGTATCCAATATGACAGTCCAAGTATCAAATTCAGTCATCTATACCACCCAAGAAATAAAGACATCTCTTTGTCTACAGTTTCATGATAGCAATGAAACTAAAATGCATGTTTTTGGAATACAGTGAAGAAAATAAGTATTTGAACACCCTGCTATATTGCAAGCTCTCCCACTTAGAAATCATGGTGGGATCTGAAATTTTCATCATAGGTGCATGTCCACTGAAAACAAAAATCTAGAAATCACAATGTATGATTTTTTTAATGATTTATTTGTGTGATACAGCTGCAAATAAGTATTTGAACACCTGTCTATCAGCTAGAATTCTGACCCTCAAAGACCTGTTAGTCTGCGTTTAAAAGTCCACCTCCATGTATTTTCCTGAATCAGATGCACCTGTGTGAGGACGTTAGCTGCATAAAGACAAATATCCACCCCATACAATCAGTAAGACTCAAACTTGTAACATGGCCAAGACCAAAGAGCTGTCCTAAGACACCAGAGACAAAATTGTACAACTCCACATGGCTGGAAAGTGCTACGGACAAATTGCCAAACAGCTTGGTGAAAAAACCCCACGGTTGGGGCGATCATTAGAAAATGGAAGAAGCTAAACATGATGGTCAATCTCAATCAGAGCAGAGCCCCATGCAAGATATCGCCATGCGGCTTCTCAATGATCTTTAGAAAGGTGAGGAATCAGCCCAGGACTACACGACAGGACTTGGTCAATGACCTGAAAAGAGCTGAGACCACCGTTTCCAAGGTGACACTGAGATGTCATGGTTTGAAATCATGCATGGCACGGAAGGTTCCCCTGGTTAAACCAGCACATGTCAAGGCCCGTCTTACGTTTGCCAATGATCATTTGGATGATACAGAGGAGTCTTGGGGGAAAGTTTTGTGGTGAGATGAGACCAAAATGGAACTTTTTGGTCATAATTCCACTAACCGTGTTTGGGGGAAGACGAATGATGAGTTCCATCCCAAGAACACCATCCCCACTGTGAAAAATGGGCGTGGTAGCATCATGCTTTGGGGGTGTTTTTCTGCACATGGGACAGGACGACTGCACTGTATTAGGGAGAGGATGACCGCGGCCATGTATTGTGAGATTTTGGAGAACAACCTCTTTCCCTCAGTCAGATTATTGAAGATTGGTCGTTGCTGGGTCTTTCAACATGACAATGTCCCGAAGCACACAGCCAGGAAAACCAAGGAGTGGCTCCGTAAGAAGCATATCAACGTTTTGGCGTGGCCAAGCCAGTCTCCTGACCCAAACCCAATAGAAAATCTTTGGAGGGAGCTGAAACTCCATGTTTTTCAGCGACAGCCCAGAAACCTGTCTGATCTAGGGAAGATCTGTATGGAGGAGTGGGCTACCTGGTGAACTACTACAGGAAACATTTACCTCTGTAATTGCAAACAAAGGCAACTGTACAAAATATTAACATTGTTTTTCTCAGGTGTTCTAAGACTTATTTGTAGCAGTATCACACAAATAAATCATTAAAAATAATCTTAGACCCCTCCATGATTTCTAAGTGGGAGAAGTTGCAATATAGCAGGGTGTTCAAATACTTATTTTCTTCACTGTGTGGGAGTACAAACATGGTGATTTCATATACTGTAAACGCTACACGATCAAGATTTGAAACCGCTATATCTCAACTGTGCGACAGAATTGAAATGAATTTATTTCAAATGTGATAAAACATAGAAAATAACTGTAAAACAAACACACACAAAAATCGATCCATCCATCCATCCATCCATGCATCCATCCATCCATTTTCTTTGCTGCTTATCCTTACATCTTATCGTCACGGCGGTCGCGGGGCGTGCTGGAGCCTATCCCAGCTGTCAACAGGCAGGAGGCGGGTACACCCTTAACTCGTTGCCAGACAATCGCAGGCCACATAGAGACAAACAGCTGCACTTACAATCACACCTTGGGGCAATTTAGAGTTTCCAATTAATGTTGCAATGGTTTTGGGATGTGGGAGGAAACAGGAGTGCCCGGAGGAAACCCACGCAGGGATGCAACTCCACACAGGTGGGTTCGGGATCAAACACGAGACCTCATAACTGTGTGGTTTCCTCCTGCTCCACCATGTCGCCTACACAAAAATAGATTTAACAATTTCTTTTTGATTACACATAATTGAAAAAGGGCAGCACGGTGGAACACCTGGAAAGCACTGGGTTCACAGTTCTGAGGTCCATATTTCAATCCCGGTCCCGCCTGTATGGAGTTTACATGTTCTCCCTGTGCCTGCGTGGGGTTTCTCCAGGCACTTCGGTTTCCTCCCGCATCCCACAAACATGCAACAATAATTGGAGACTCTAAATTGCCCCTCGGTGATATTGTTAGTGCGACTGTTTATCTCGGTATGGCCTGCGATTGGCTAGAAGAAGAAGAAGAAGAAGAGGAGGAAACCGGATCCAGCGTCAGAAGAAAAAGAGGAATGCACAGAGCCTACAACTGAGTGTAGGGACTTTGAATGTTGGGACTATGACAGGAAAAGCTCAGGAGTTGGTTGACATGATGATTAGGAGAAAGGTTGATATTCTGTGCATCCAAGAGAGCAGGTGGAAAGGTAGTAAGGCTAGAAGTTTGGGAGCAGGGTTTAAATTATTCTACCACGGAGTAGATGGGAAGAGAAATGGAGTAGGGGTTATTTTAAAGGAAGAGCTGGCTAAGAATGTCCTGGAGGTGAAAAGAGTATCAGATCGAGTGATGAGACTAAAATTTGAAATTGAGGGTGTTATGTATAATGTGGTTAGCGGCTATGCACCACAGGTAGGATGTGACCTAGAGTTGAAAGAGAAATTCTGGAAGGAACTAGATGAAGTAGTTCTGAGCATCCCAGACAGCAAGAGAGTTGTGACTGGTGCAGATTGTAATGGACATATTGGTAAAGGAAACAGGGGCGATGAAGAAGTGATGGGTAAGTACGGCATCCAGGAAAGGAACTTTGAAGGGCAGATGGTGGTGGACTTTGCAAAAAGGATGGAGATGGCTGTAGTGAACACTTATTTCCAGAAGAGGGAGGAACATATAGTGACCTACAAGAGCGGAGGTAGAAGCACGCAGGTGGATTATATTTTGTGCAGACGATGTAATCTGAAGGAGGTTACTGACTGTAAAGTAGTGGTAGGGGAGAGTGTCACTCGACAGCATAGGATGGTAGTGTGTAGGATGACTCTGGTGGTGGGTAGGAAGATTAAGAAGACAAAGGTAGAGCAGAGAACCATGTGGTGGAAGCTGAGAAAGGAAGAATGTTGTGCGGTCTTCCGGAAAGAGGTGAGACAGGCTCTCAATGGACAACCGAAGCTCCCGGAAGACTGGACGACGACAGCCAAGGTGATCAGAGAGACAGGCAGGAGAGTACTTGGTGTGTCATCTGGTAGGAAAGGGGAGAAGGAGACTTGGTGGTGGAACCCCATAATAAAGGGAGTCATACAAGGAAAGAGATTAGCGAAGAAGAAGTGGGATACTGAGAGGACTGAGCAGAGGCGAAAGGAGTACATCGAGATGCGACGTAGGGCAAAGGTAGAGGTGGCAAAGCCTAAACAAGAGGCATATGAAGACATGTACACCAGGTTGGACACGAAAGAAGGAGAAAAGGATCTCTACAGGTTGGCCAGACAGAGGGATAGAGATGGGAAGGATGTGCAGAAGGTTAGGGTGATTAAGGATAGAGATGGAAATGTGTTGACTGGTGCCGGTAGTGTGCTAAATAGATGGAAAGAATACTTTGAGAAGTTGATGAATGAAGAAAATGAGAGAGAAGGAAGAGTTGAATAGGCAAGAGTGAAGGACCAGGAAGTGGAAATGATTACTCAGGGGGAAGTCAGAAAGGCACTACAAAGGATGAAAAATGGAAAGGCAGTTGGTCCTGATGACATACCGGTAGAGGTATGGAAGCAATTTGGAGAGATGGCTGTGGAGTTTTTGACCAACTTATTCAACAGAATACTAGCGGGCGAAAAGATTCCTGAAGAATGGAGGAAAAGTGTTCTAGTTCCCATTTTTAAGAACAAAGGGGATGTTCAGAGCTGTGGGAACTATAGAGGAATAAAGTTGATGAGCCACACAATGAAGTTATGGGAAAGAGTAGTGGAGGCTAGACTCAGGACAGAAGTAAGTATCTGCGAGCAACAGTATGGTTTCATGCCTAGAAAGAGTACCACAGATGCATTATTTGCCTTGAGGATGCTCGTGGAAAAGTACAGAGAAGGTCAGAAGGAGCTACATTGTGTCTTTGTGGATCTAGAGAAAGCCTATGACAGAGTACCAAGAGAGGAACTGTGGTACTGCATGCGTAAGTCTGGTGTGGCAGAGAAGTATGTTAAAATAGTACAGGACATGTATGATGGCAGCAGAACAATGGTGAGGTGTGCCTTAGGTGTGACAGAGGAATTTAAGGTGGAGGTGGGACTGCATCAGGGATCAGCTCTGAGCCCCTTCCTGTTTGCAGTGGTAATGGATAGGCTGACAGATGAGGTTAGACTGGAATCCCCTTGGACCATGATGTTCGCAGATGATATTGTGATATGCAGTGAAAGCAGGGAGCATGCAGCGGAACAATTAGAAAGATGGAGACATGCACTGGAAAGGAGAGGAATGAAGATTAGCCAAAGTAAAACAGAATATATGTGCGTGAATGAGAAAAGTGGAGGGGGAAGAGTGAGGCTACAGGGAGAAGAGATAGTGAGGGTGGAAGACTTCAAATATTTAGGGTCAACAATCCAGAGCAATGGTGAGTTTGGTAAGGAAGTGAAGAAACGAGTCCAAGCAGGTTGGAACAGCTGGCGAAAGGTGTCTGGTGTGTTATGTGACAGAAGAGTGTCTGCTAGGATGAAGGGCAAAGTTTACAAAACAGTGGTGAGGCCGGCCATGATGTACGGATTAGAGACGGTGGCACTGAAGAAACAACAGGAACCTGAACTGGAGGTGGCAGAAATGAAGATGTTGAGGTACTCGCTCGGAGTGACCAGGTTGGATAGGATTAGAAATGAGCTCATTAGAGGGACAGCCAAAGCTGGATGTTTTGGAGACAAGATTCGAGAGAGCAGACTTCGATGGTTTGGACATGTTCAGAGGCGAGAGAGTGAGTATATTGGTAGAAGGATGCTGAGGATGGAGCTCTCAGGCAAAAGAGCGAGAGGAAGACCAAAGAGAAGGTTTATGGATGTGGTGAAGGAAGACATGAGGGCAGTTGGGGTTAGAGAGGAAGATGCAGGAGATAGGCTAAGATGGCAAAAGATGACACGCTGTGGCGACCCCTAACGGGACAAGCCGAAAGGAAAAGAAGAAGAAGAAGCCCTGCGATTGGCTAGCAACCAGTTGAGGGTGTACCCCACCTCCTGCCCGTTGACAGCTGGAATAGGCTCCAGCACTCCCTGCGACCCTTGTGAGGATAAGCAGCTAAGAAAATGGATGGATATTCAAAAAGGTAGCAGGAAGAAGTTAAAAAAATGTTTTTATACTACCCCTGTCTCTACTTCCTTATAAATCTGATAATCATATAGATCAATAATAACAATAATAGGTCAGAACGAATAATATCCACACATCCTTATTGTGTATACATGAAGACAATAATACACATTACAGCATTACAGTTTATCAGTTAGTGACCTTTGTGAGGATAAGCGGCTAAGAAAATGGACAGATCAATGTTTCAATTGGTAGTTCAGTTTCAATTTTTTTTCATGTACAGCAGTGTGCAAATTTAATTTCACTTTGAGGGATTGATCACTATCATCAATGCATTTATGAAAAGTCCTGAAATGAAAGAAGACTCATACACTACTCAGATTTTTTTTCATTACAATGTAATTTATTATGCTTATTATTTGACTGGAATTTCAATCCACATTCTTGTATTTTTTTTTTTTTTGCGCACCACACAGAGAAGTAGTTGGAATGTGTATATTTATATACAGTATATATGGTAAATTTGAATTCCGTCAACACTAATGTTACAAAGTAAACTAGTAAACATTTCTCTAATGTAGATTCTTTGTTGGGCTCCACATGAAGTCACTCCGAGGCCCTACACGGCCCACAGTAAGAAAACGCCGGCGCAGATGGCCATTGTGAGGGAGAGCTGGACCGACGTGGCGCCGTTACACCGGTTGGTGTTGCAACACTCGAAAGAGGCGGTGTAACCATTCCCGAAAATGTTGCCGGTCAGCACGTCCCCGCACAGGTCTGAGTCCAGGCAGCCGCGGATTTGGAGGGTGATCCCTCTGGAAGAATTGAACTCTGCAATAAGTCAAATAAAATAAATTTAAAAAACATAAGAATGGGATTTTGTTATTTACCCATTAGGTTGCAGAATTTGTCCTTATGAACCAGCCCATTGAGCCAGATGACATTTTTTTCATCATAAGAGCAAAATTTACAGTGAAGAAAATAAGTATTTGAACACCCTGCTATACTGCAAGTTCTCCCACTTAGAAATCATGGAGGGGTCTGAAATTTTCATCATAAGTTCATGTTCACTGTGAGAGAGATAATCTAAAAAGAAAAATCCAGAAATCACAATGTATGATTTCTTAACGATTTATTTGTGTGCTACAGCTGCAAATACAGTAAGTATTTGAACATCTGTCTATCAGCTAGAATTCTGACCCTCAAAGACCTGTTAGTCCGCCTTTAAAAGCCCACCTCCACTGCATGTATTATTATTGTAATCAGATGCACCTGTATGAAGTCGTTAGGTGAAACTCTGTGTTTTTCAGCCACAGACCAAAAACCTGTCTGATCTAGAGAAGATCTGTTTGGAGGAGTGGGCCAAAATCCCTCCTGCAGTATGTGCAAACCTGGTGAACAACTACAGGAAACATTTCCCTCTGTAATTTCAAACAAAGGTACAAAATATTGTACTGTACAAAATATTAACATTGTTTTTCTCAGGTATTCAAATACTTATTTGCAGCTGTATCACACAAATAGATCGCAGAAATCACAGATATAGAAATAAAATAGACAGCTGCTTGGTGCAGAATAGATTCAACAGTTGCAATAACCAGCAGCCCCACCCCAAAAAATGAAGGGAGGTGTCCTTACGTGCGTTTCCACGATAACAGCTCTGGGTTGCATTGTTACAGGTGACGTCACTGCCAAACAAACATAAATTGAAGATACCGACGGGGCACTGACGGCAGATCAGGCAGCTGGCTGGTCAAGAAAAGACAGTCGAGAAAAGTTACCGGACTGCCTTCATCGACAGAGAAATAGCACAATGGGCAAAATAAATAATTATTTTTTTTCATTTTGGCCACACATCAAGTATATTGTATGTAAAACAAAAAATATTTGTTTGAGATTGGGGAAATGCATCTGTTTTATATGTTGCTTTAGGCTTTTGGACAAGTAGTGATTGATATTAGCAGTAATTTTTTGGGTAATATTCTGATGACTCATCTGGTTTTCAAGCAGATTTTGAGCAGATGAATTTCCACCTGCGCTCATGAGTACTTTCAGGTCATCGTTTTGAAATACTTAATCACAAAATAACTTCCTGTTGTCCTGTAATCTGTCCTTTTGGAGTTGACCCACAAGAGTCATTGTCTTATCCGAGACTCGAAGATGATTGATTCATAAGAGAAGATGCTAATCAATTTCTATAAATACAACCTCTAGAAACTCACGGCATTGGAATGTGGGAAATATTCCGAAAAGGATCAACATTTTGTTATGAAGGAAGTGCAACTATAGATGAATATCAAAGGTGATTTTCTTTGTAAAAGCAACATTTAGAATGGCGACCACTCTTCTTGGGTCTCACTACGGTAGCACGTGTTACAAAATGATCATCTTGATCAAAGATTTAGATGGATTTTAGAATATCACTTTTTAAAGTTTTGTAGTTTTCAAGGATTTCCCCCTCTGAAAATTTGTCCAAGTATGTGAATAAAACTTGAATTTTTTTCCAGAACATGACTTGAAATAGATTAATAAGAATGTAAATCACATTTGACTTAAAAAAAAAAAAAAATTTGAAAATCTGTATTTAACCCTTACAAGCGCAAGTTACTTTAAACTACAACTGTTTGAGCTTTCACATCTTAAAGTTAAAAAAAACTTTTGGCTTTCACCACTTTCTCTTTCAATTCCTATGAACTTACCAGTCGCGATGGTCGTAGCCAGGATAATTGCCGTTTTCCAATTGTTGTTCATCGTTCTCCGGTAATCACAAGTTGGACAGATACTACAATGATTTGGCTTAGGTGAGCGGAGGACTTTAAGTCGAATGACAACAAGGAGAGCGACCAACAGGTTGACTACGTCAGGCGGAACATCAGCAAGAATGCGACTCTGCAGGTTTCTCTGCCCGTCACAAAGTCACATTATGAACGGAAGCCTCTCAGTGGCAACTTATATTTCACACAATTTTGTGTTTTGTTTGTTCATTAACATCGAAACATTTAATGTACAATCTGTGTCTGTTCACATGCTATATTCACGCAACATAACATCACATCCATTTACTGTACATGCATGATAATTCGTTTCCCTTTCAGATATTGCATAAACATCTTTGTTCCTTGACATACAGCAAAGATACTGTGTGTTCACATACACAGATTATACAACCATCTATATGTCTATCCACACATTATATCATTTTTCGTCCCTTGGGTCAAATGGAAAACTTCATCGACTTGTCACTACAATGAATGAATCTAGCAAATCCTCGATTCCCACCCAAAATAATGAATATGCTCTATGGATGGCGATGACTTGATTTTGACGACTTCTCCAAACTTTTAGGACATCCAAAAGTGACTTCCCGTGCTGAGAAGTTGGCAAGACTGGATGGAAGATGGAGTCTTTCCCTTGTGATGCGAGCAGTCGCACACCTTTGACTGATTATCAGCTGACACGTAATCACACAATCATTCAAACGGAAGTTGTTGCCAGCCAATCGCAGGACACATAGAGACAGACAACAGTCATACTCACAATCACACCTATAGGCAATTTAGAGTCTCCAATGAATGCATGTTTTTGGGATGTGGGAAGAAACAGGAGTGCCCGGAGAAAACCCAGGCAGGCACGGGGAGAACATGCAAACTCCACACAGGCAGGGCCAAGATTTGAACCTGGACCTCAGAACAGTGAGGCCAATGCTCTTACCAGTTGTGGACCATTCTGGAAAACAGAATACAATGATTTGCGTTCAACTTATATATAGTTTTACCACTACAAATAAAATTGATTGTTTTTAGCAAATAATAAACAACTGAGGATTTTATCGCTGCAACACTTTCCCAAAAGCTGGCACAGGGTCATGTTTATCACGGGCTTATATCAACTTTTCGTTTAACAACATTCAATAAATGTTTGGGAACTGAGGACGCTAATTGTTGAAGCTTTGTAGGTGGAATTCTTTTGCATTCTCACTTGATGTATAGCTTCGGCTGTTCAACACTCCGGCGTCTCCATTGTCGTATTTTATACTTCATAATGCGTAACACATTTTCAACGGAAGATAGGTCAGGACTGCAAGCGTACCCTAAGTCTTGTACTATAAAGCTACGCTGTTAAAATTCATGGAGAATGTGGTTTGGCATTGTCTTGCTGAAATAAGACAGGGTGTTCATAAAATTAGCAGTAATTTTCAGCTAAAATAAGATGTTGCATGGATTGCAGCATTCTTTTCCTTTCGGCTTGTCCCGTTAGGGGTCGCCACAGCGTGTCATCTTTTGCCATCTTAGCCTATCTCCTGCATCTTCCTCTCTAACCCCAACTGCCCTCATGTCTTCCCTCACCACATCCATAAACCTTCTCTTTGGTCTTCCTCTCGCTCTTTTGCCTGGGAGCGCCATCCTCAGCATCCTTCTACCAATATACTCACTCTCTCGCCTCTGAACATGTCCAAACCATCGAAGTCTGCTCTCTCGAATCTTGTCTCCAAAACATCCAGCTTTGGCCGTCCCTCGAATGAGCTCATTTCTAATCCTATCCAACCTGGTCACTCCGAGCGAGAACCTCAACATCTTCATTTCTGCCACCTCCAGTTCAGCTTCCTGTTGTTTCTTCAGTGCCACCGTCTCTAATCCGTACATCATGGCCGGCCTCACCGCTGTTTTGTAAACTTTGCCCTTCATCCGAGCAGACACTCTTCTGTCACATAACACACCAGACACCTTTCGCCAGCTGTTCCAACCTGCTTGGACCCGTTTCTTCACTTCCTGACCACACTCTCCATTGCTCTGTATTGTTGATCCCAAGTATTTGAAGTCGTCCACCCTCGCTATCTCTTCTCCCTGTAGCCTCACTCTTCCCCCTCTACTTTTCTCATTCACGCACATATATTCTGTTTTACTTCGGCTAATCTTCATTCCTCTCCTTTCCAGTGCATGTCTCCATCTTTCCAATTGTTCCTCTGCATGCTCCCTGCTTTCACTGCATATCACAATATCATCTGCGAACATCATGGTCCAAGGGGATTCCAGTCTAACCTCATCTGTCAGCCTATCCATTACCACTGCAAACAGGAAGGGGCTCAGAGCTGATCCCTGATGCAGTCCCACCTCCACCTTAAATTCCTCTGTCACACCTAAGGCACACCTCACCATTGTTCTGCTACCATCATACATGTCCTGTACTATTTTAACATACTTCTCTGCCACACCAGACTTACGCATGCAGTACCACAGTTCCTCTCTTGGTACTCTGTCATAGGCTTTCTCTAGATCCACAAAGACACAATGTAGCGCCTTCTGACCTTCTCTGTACTTTTCCACGAGCATCCTCAAGGCAAATAATGCATCTGTGGTACTCTTTCTAGGCATGAAACCATACTGTTGCTCGCAGATACTTACTTCTGTCCTGAGTCTAGCCTCCATTACTCTTTCCCATAACTTCATTGTGTGGCTCATCAACTTTATTCCTCTATAGTTCCCACAGCTCTGAACATCCCCTTTGTTCTTAAAAATGGGAACTAGAACACTTTTCCTCCATTCTTCAGGCATCTTTTCGCCCGCTAGTATTCTGTTGAATAAGTGCATGGATTGCAGCATATATTTCATTAAAACCTGTATGTACCTTTCAGCATTAATGATGATGTCACAGATGTGTAAGTTACCCATGCCTTTGGTATGAACACACCCCCACACCACCCCAGATGCTGGCTTTTGAAATTTGCGTCCAGGTTTTTTGTGGCTTTCATGGAGTGATTTCTCCAGATTCTGTGAACATTTTTATGAACCGTAAATAGTGATGGGCAAATGATACTGAGGCTTTGGAGCTTGTGTCACCCTTCCTGAAGCCTAGCTATTTGCAACTCTGCGTCACGCGACTGATGACGTTTGAAGTTTCGAACGTCATCGATTCGCCCTCCATTCCTTCTAAATGTTTCAAAGCTTTTCATTGGCAAATGGCGTTTCAACGCATTCTGAGCCACTGACACCCTGACAGGTTTGACAGATTTGAGTGGTTTGGCACCATACTAGCTGTATAACATTGAGGAGGTAGAGCTTTGGAGAGTGAGAGCATTTTGGCAAGTCAACCATAGAAGTCCCCAAATGACATCTCATAATCTTTAAAGGGGAATTCCAGTGGTTTGCATTAACAATGTATCCAATAGGTCATGTAATATGTACTCAATCTTGAGCCAGGAGCTCGCTCGGCCCGGGGAGCGAGCTCACGGCTCCTCGTCATTCCTGCCCGAAGAACCATACGAATATTCAACATTATTTACAGCAGAGCGGCGGAGAAAACCTGCATATTTTATGGTAACGACCTTTTAATTATTATTTGACATAAAAGAGCAAAACTAACAAAAACAAAACACTCATATCGACATTCCTAAACTGTTATTGCTGAAATGGTCCCAGTGCTTCTTTGGTGTTCTGGAGAGGTTGCTATAGCTTCAGCTGTCCACGAGATGTGAGCATCATTTAAGTCCTGACGCTTCTCTTGCCCTGCACTAACCGTAGATGATGAAATCCCGAAATTCCTTGCAACTGTACGTTGAGGAACATTATCTCTAAACTGTTTCAACTATTTACTCACACATTTGTTCACAAAGAGGTGAACCTCACCCCATCTCGTGAATGACTGAGCAATTCAGGGAAGCTCCTTTTACACCCAACCTGTTCCCAATGGACCTTTCCGACTGGCGATCTTGAGCTCTACACCCCTTAGCTACATCTACCATGTCCCAAAAGCTTCCCAAATGGCAACTGAACAGAACAGGTTTGAAATCGATTCTCTATCATGTAATCCAGATAATGTTGCGATATGTTTTTTGCCAAATGCATCAGACTTGTCCAAGAAACTTCTATAGAGAGGACTCAACTATTTCACCCAAAGATATGTTCACGGAATTAATATTTTGGACAGAGCAGGACGCAATGTCAGAGTTAGAGCAAAACGTTGGCGATCGATGCAAAAAAGTTTGACGTCTTACAAATTTCATATTGGAATCCAAAGGATAAAATAGTGGAATCGTACTGCACATGTAAAGCAGAGTGAGGACTTTTTACTTGGAAAGCTCATGAGTAATATCATTGTAGTCTTTATAAGTGAGTTGGTGTATTCATTTGACTTGGCTCGTAATGGAACCCAATGCTCTGTCTTAAAAGTCCAATGTGATACAAATAGGCAAATAGACATTTCTCTTGCATGACATTGCGCATTTACGTATCACTAACCCAACTCTTCGGCATAAAACATTACACACTTCATTCAGCAGGTAGGTGATACACTAACAAAGTGAAAGTTTTTTCTCTTGCAATGTATAAAGCACTGATAATAAGTCAATCAAACTCAGAGAAGCATCTGAAGACAATTGTTTAATTATTAACATTAGTTAATTAACGTTAACTTTTCCAAGTGCACGCTACTGACAACCAGCATTGCTTGTGGGGCAAAATGGCGAGAGGGGCATGTCAAGCCAGGGATTAAGACAGTGCGGCTATCTGATTGGCTATTATTGTACGAGTGATTGACAGGTCGAAAAGGTCCATTAGCCTGCTCACTTGTGGGATTTTCCAAATAGGTGTTTGACGAGCGTTCATCAAGTTTTTGTCACCTGTTTCAGCTTTTTCGGAATGCGTTGCAGCCATAAAATTTAAAGTTAAATATAAAGTTGATCAGTTTGAACATGAACTATCTTGTCTTTGTAATGTTTTTAATTAAATATAAGTCAAACATGTATTACAATGTACTACAACAGTATTTTAGAAAATGATTTGCTTTTGTGGGGCATATAAAATGATGTGATGGGCCGGATCTGGACCCCAGGCACCTGGGAAGTTTTGATGCAAAAGATTGGAATTGAGAGGTAGCATAATTATGAAAAAAAAAAAAAAAAAAAACGCACATAGATTTGCTTTATTTTCACACAGCTTTCTATCATGGCTCACATTAGTATAAAGGATAAATAAAAATCACATTTCAAAACACAGTGGAAGGTTTATGAGCTCAATGTTTGCATAAAATATTCCATTGATAAACTTCTACAAGTGTGTGTACATACAGTATTATTTTTGTAACTTGTTTTTCCCATGTATGCAATGTCCAAGGATTTTTTTTCTTCGGCTAGTGCTATTTCTATTCATCATAAAACACTATGAAGTGGTTTCATGAGACAGGCCAGCGTTGGTTGCATCACAGCAGGCTTCCACACGCCGAGGCCAGGACAGCGGCCCCCACGGCGACGGCGAGGGTCATCCTGGCGGACGGGGCTCCACTGGTCTCGATCGGGTTGCAGCGGTCCGTGGAGCAGCACTCCACTGCGAACATGTACGAGATGCCCAGCAGGGTGTCGTTGGTGGTCGTGTTGCAGAAGAGTGGCTCGATGCAACCCTGTTTGTTGAAGCCCACCAAGGACGAGATGGAGCCGAAAGCTGTCCGGGAGTCAAGGGTCATGCTTGAGTGAGATTGAGATGGAAAGATGATGATGGAGGAAAAAAAAAAAAGTCAACTTACTCAGTTTTCCTGTGGAACACTGAGAGGTGTTAGTGGAGCACTCCTCAGTGGTGGGGGTCAAACAATGGCCCCCTACACCAAAGAAGCACTGGTTGCACGTGAGGGACTCCGCTGAAACAAACAGAACATTGTCAAACAACTATTAGTACGTGTTAGTTAAGCAAATACAGGATGTGCCCTTCCTAGAAGTCCCACATCATCACTCTCCGCATATACTCGGCATTATTATTTGCACTCTTTCTACACTTTCCAATAAAAATTATAGCAGTTTTGACCGACCACACGTTCTCACATTTCAGGGCAATTATTTTATTTTATTTTTTAACAACAGGAATCCATTAAACACTGAAAAGAGTGTGGAAAATGCCTATGCAGCTAGATAATAATGGACTAAGAGTAATTTTTTTTTAAAGCACATATATTGGGTTTTTCACCCATTTTCTCTATCCTTCTTAGCTCCATTCCAAATGATCATTATTAAATGAATGGAATTTCTACACATGGTTATCAAAAATCAAATAAAATATATAAAAAATATCTTAACTTTATTCTTTTATTTTTCAGATCAATTTCCATTCAGCAATCTGTCAAAACTAGGGTTTGTTTGTTTTTTTTTGTGGTCTCTTTGCAATATGTTTTTTATCATGCACGATTATTATTCTCATTATTCCAATTTCTTACCGAGAATGATGCACGCGAGTGCTGAAATGACTCCGATAAGAATCCTGCCCATCGTTGCCGTCTTCTTGGTTGATGCTTCTTCACTCAGTCACCGGGATCCTTGCAAAGGGGCTTCAGTCACCTCTTGGGCGTCAGGAGGAAAAACTGGGGAACCTGTTTTGAGGCAAGGGTTTTATCCCCTCAGAAAGAGGTGAGTTAGGAAAAGGGGAGGGGGTAATACAGGGTGTGGTTCATCAGCTTTTGTCTTCTGGTTGCGTTGAGTCACTGCGAAAAAGGAATGCCAGGGGCGTGTTGGCTCTTACTCCCGTAACAAATTGACATGTTGTGTATATTTGTGTGGAGACATGGTGACCGACTGCTTAGCGCATGTGCCTCATAGTTCTGAGGACCCGGGTTCAAATTCCGGCCCCACCTGTGTTTGCATGTTCTCCACATGCCTGCGTTGGGATTTTCTCCAAGTTAGGCTCAGCACCGGATCCCAGACCTACAAAAAAAAAAGTATTGATACCCATGAAGAAGTCATGTATAAAGCAAGGCAGCCTACCAACCGGGCTCAATTTCACCAGTTCTTTCAGGAGCAACGGGCTGAAACCCCTGCATATACTGCAGGAAGCTTGTGGAAGGATACCCAAAAGATTTAACCCAAGACATACTAAATGCTAGAATGCTCCATGGAAGCATTTTTAACTGCACACTGACATCTTGCAGAGCTACAAGGTGCAAAAAAAAAAAAAAAAAAAAAAGGTAACAGGAAACCAACTGTGAAACAATGCTTTTATTCATATTAAAAAAGGGGAAAAAAAGCTTTAACCACATCAGTGAACAAGTACAAATGAATGCAGGAAAAGCTCTCAATCAAAGCATCTAATTTGATTCGCTTAAAATGTGGTTTAAGATAAATGAAATAGTTGTCATTCACTTGGAACAGGATGTGAAACAGGAGAGACTGGTTCTTCCTGCCTGGATGGAGTCAGCAAAACGGCAGCACACCAAAGAAACTACGACTTTCTTCCCAATTTCAAGACTTTATTGCATCATATGTACGATAGAATCTTAAACGAGCCATTTCAAACATATAAAATTGTGCACAGCTTCGGAAAAATACAACAGTGTCCACTGGAAGTCGTCTGAGCGGGTTTGATGTGGAATGCAGTCAAAACACCTGACATGGCATATTCTGTTCTGTTTGATATTGATAATGTGTCATTGATCGTATGATTGGAAGTGAGAAAATAAAACTTTCAATGATTTACTGTTAGACAAAAAAAAAAAAACACCTTGCATCCAACTGCTGTAGGATTAACATGCAGAGCAATTTTCCCGTCAATAACAAAAAAAAGGTTAACTTATTAATTTATCAGTGTTACAGATTTACACTTTGTCAAAGAATGGCAGAAAATGAAGATTGAGGCAATCGAGATATCTAAACTACACAATATCAGCTTGAGCCATTGAAATGATTTCAAAACCAACAAAAAAAAAAAAAATTATTTCACTTGAAGGACCTTGTAGAAAAGGACAAATGTGACATCACATCCGGCTACACCAGCATGTTGGCAGTCAACAGAGCAGCGACGCTGGCGAGCACCAGCGACCCCCCCAAGATTCCTGGCGCGCCGTTGCACAGGTGTGTGTTGCAGCACGTCTTCTTCATCTTGTAGATGGTCGTGTTGCTGCTGGAGGGGAAATTCACATCCTTGGAGGAGTTGCACTCGTTCTTTGCTAAGCAGCCCTTCATGGTGACGTCAACGAAGCCAGCTGGGGGGGGGGGGGGGCGACAACGACATTGTCAGTGCTGTTTGCGCGTCGCCAACCATTTGGGGAACGACAAACGTGTCTGGCATCGCATATTGACAAAGTTCAGACAGGCGCTAGAAACTCCAGTTTCAATATACTGCTGGCAACTTGACATCAAGTCTAATTTATAGTTAAAGAAAAAAAAAATTGTCTTCATCTAGACATGTCGAGTAGGTTTCCATCATACATACGAACCTTTTTGGGTATTTTTAGCTGAATAGGCTTCAAAAGAATTCTAATGAAACTCTGAACATCAAAATAAGTAAAAATCACAAAATCAAAATTAGTTTAGTTTGATATTACAGCTTCCCACCACATATTTATTTTCAAATGGGATATTTTGACAGTATGAGTATTTTAACACTAAAAGTGGTCTTCCGCAAGTAATTCTTTATTTCTGGATTTAACCTTGACATTACAGGCCCCGTAGCGCAGTGATTAGAGCACTGGTTTGGTAAACCAGCGGTTTGGGTTCGTTTCCCACTGGGGCCTCCACTCCCTGAGAAGGGTTGCGTCAGGAAGGGCATCCGGTGTAAAAATTGTGCCAAACATATATGTGCGTTCATCTGAGATGACACACTGTGGCGACCCCGAAAGGGACAAGCCGAAAGAAACTTACAACTTCAAACCCGCCAGCTAATCTTATTCTCTCACACACACACACACACACACACACACACACACAACCCAGAAAATATTAAACTGGATTTTTCTGTACTAAAATTAAATTAGTCTAATTTGTAAAATCTAGATAAAATCCAGATTAAACACCAATGACACTTCTGCTTATAAAAAACGATTTGATAAGGACAAGATTTTATTTGTTTTTAGGTTTGACGACATTTTTTGTCAATGAATTCAGATTAAGTTAATTGAAAAGAAGGTGTCGAGGTAGCAAACAAAACAAAAAAGATATGGTAGTTGATATAAATGAAGATGAAAAAGATGTGCCGGGTAGATTGCTCAAGTGACTGACTTGACTTGTCTCTAATCTGCCTTCAACAATAACGCATGTCAAAATATTGCAGTAGGAAAACAAAACATTGCATCTAGTGTATTTTTAGCGCTACAATTGAAAAGGTGTTGGACCGATAACAGCACAAGCAACAACAAACAATCTGCGCTGATATATGATTACATCATACATACCGATGGGGAATATTCAAATACTTGTTAGCTGATAGTAATGCAACACTTTGCACCTCAGAACACAGTTTTCATTCTTGTCACAACTTCCCTCCAAATCCTTGACGATTGCTTGTTTTATTCAAAAAGTCGTGAATTACAGTAACTCGCATTCCGGAAGCCAGCACGTGACAGTGGCTGCTGCTTTTATTTAATACAGAAACAATTTGTTGAAGAGTATGCTGCCAACAACTCGGAGTGCGCGCTTACCTGCAGAGCCTTTGCCGGTAAAGCATTCCTGTCCTGTTTCACATGTAATCTTCTTGGTGATGCACAGGTTCCAGAAGCCAATTTTACATTCGTAGCACTCCAGAGCCTGGCCTGAGAATGACAGAGAGCATGAAACAAAAAAAAAAAAAAAAAAAAAAAGTCATTATAAGAATGGCATTTCGTGAAATATTAAAAAATGAACAGAACTAAATGTCAACTGGCAAGATGCGATAAGATTGTGTATGATTATGGGCCAGTGGAGATGTTTTCATATTAACATACAGCAAAAAATACTTTTACAAAACTGACTACCACACGTTACAAAAGTAACTCAATTACTTTAATGCAGTAATTCTTTGCAGTACTACTCTAAGCAACATATACATATTTGTACACACAGAGAGCGCAGCAAGTAGACATACAATATAAAATACATTCTTTCGTACATGAGAAGAAAAACGACTAATAGTACTACAGCTTAATGAGGAGCTGTGACCATCTTCTTGGTTAAATTCTATTAGACTTATTCATGACGTTCCATGATAAGTTTAATTCTTTACATTTAATTTATGTTATCACTGTTGAGCATGGGCCAATCTGTTCGACACAGATGCTACGTCTTGGTACTGATAAATACACTGAGATCAACCTCTCATTATCCGTGATTTCTAATTTAAAAAAATGGTTGTACACTAATTTATTGTGTAATGTGATCCTGCACTTAAATATTTATACTGTTTGAGGGCAACCATAATTGCAATGTCACCTCTATGAGGTTTCATAACGTTTTTTTATAAGATTCAAATAAGTATGTCAGTACCAAGTCGTGCGTTAAGGGGAAAAAAAATGTTTTTCCACAACTACAGCTTCAAAAATGGCTGATCGAAGAACTATAAACCATTTCACCAGTTTTACCTCCAGACAAAAACTGGGGATTTTATAGGTTAACTAAAAGAAAACATTTGACATTGACAAAAAACTTTTTTTTTTTTTTTTTTTACACAGTGGGAGCTAAAAGATTATGAAAATTAATGTCCCCCCTATAATACGAAAATGTGATGTTTTAAATGTACATTTCAAAAGCAGTTTTACAAAGGAGTAGTCACAATTAAATTGAATTATTAATTAAAGCAGGAGTGTGTGCTTGCGTTTCATTAAACCAATATTACACAATTATAGTATCGTCATTTCTGGCCTATAAGCCGCGACTCCCCCCCACACACTTTCAACCCTCCGGCTTATGCGGTGATGGGGCTAATTTGTGCATTTTTTTTAACGGGCACAAGGGAGCACTCAAGCGGAAAAAGGTAAGAGTGAGATCGTTGGAATATATGTGCCGAGGAAGTGACTTTTACCGCTGAATTACGGTGTTACAGCCGTGTCTGTTTTTTTTTTTTTTAACAGTCCCTGTTAGCGCGGTGCTAGCGTGTTGCTTCTATGTTACTGCCGCGTCTCAGTGATTCAGGTATGTTTTTTTTTTTTAACCGGCCCTGTTAGTGCTGTGCTCCAATGTTCCTGCGGCTTTTTTTTTTTTTTTTAAACCAGTCCTGTTTGTGCTACCATGTTGTTGCTATGTTAAACCAAGATAAGGGATTAAAACTTTGAAAACTGTTTCAGTGTACAGTCTCTTTGTAAATATTTCATCTTTCAATGTAGGTTTCAATGTGGGCTATTGTGGCTTATGTATGTACCAAATGGTATTTCCTTTACAACTGTACTGGTTGAGCCTTAGAATCAGGTGCGCTCTGTCGGCTGGAAATTACAGTCGCTAAAGGTAATGGTATTAAAACTTATTTTGAGGGCATTACATGTTTACAAAATTACACTTTTGTTTATAATACTGAGGGACAAGCCTGGGAACTAAAAGCTAAAAGTGCAAAATAGCGTTTTGTATATGCATGAAAGAAAGGTGAAAAGGTAAAAAGTTTACATACTGCACAAAATCACCGTGTGGAACTGGAACGTCATCATGACGTCATGCACTAAGTGTCACATGAACACCTGTACTGCCCATGTTGTACATGCTTTCCAAGTCTACTCACTGAAATAAATACAATGTATTGCACACATTTAAAAAAACTGTAATTGTATGAATGCTCTTTGTTGTGACAAAGGTTTCTGCAATCCAAGCAGTTTAGAAAAAGACTAAATAAGTGACTCAGAGTGGCTTTCGGTAGTGATGCCGACATGCAGTTTTCCATATAAAACAATTACAGATGTGACCTGCCACACCTTAGAATCTTTAAAATGCTGGCTAACGCGTTTAGCTCAGACATTCCCCTACCGGGGCTGCCGAATTCCTGTCAAACCAGATGCATAGTTGAACGGTGTCAAACTCAAGGGCCAGGGGGCCAGGACTTGAGCTGCCACGTTATCTCTGTATCCACTGAAGCCAATCAAATTTGGTCTAGTTAATGTTTCTTACGATTTAGATGTGATCTTTCAATAAGGGCAGAAAATCGGTGCCAAATTCTGATTTCAAAATAAATGAAATGCAGGCACATTTGTGTAAATAATGAGGTGACACTGCTCCTCGAGAACTTATCTACAAGCACAAGTACTGGGCACTTTCTTCATGGGAACCAGATTAATAAGCATTACCAAAAGGACTGATTTTGAAACTAAATCATCTATGGTATTTGTTTACAGAAACATGGTACAAACTGCTACATTTCAAAATGTTTCTGTCTCTCTGTTGTGGTTTTTATTTGCCCTGGAAACCATCAGTAGTTAAAAGTAGAACACTGTTCCCTCTATGTCCTGTGTTTATGGGGGGTTTGGGTTAAAAACAGCATAACACATAAGTCACATGAACAAATTACAAAAACATTGTGAGCCATGTTGTCATCCTACTTGACAGGCAGACAAAAGTTCTAATTTAAGCAATTTTTGTGTGTTTTTAAGGGGAAATGGGCTGCGCCCCATCACATAAATTACCATTTGAAAGACAAATTGGACAAAATGTACACAAATTAGTTAAAATGACTGACAACAAAGGAAAAGAAATGGGTGAATTTGTGACAAAATAAAATAACGCAATATGGTGGTCCTGAAAAATTTTAGTACCACAGTTCCAAAATACTTCCCTTCCAAGTGCTGCACCACCTTAAACATCAACATTTAAAAATTGAAACACATATGACCTGTACTTAAATGCGCTGTACTGCATGAAATAAAGTTAGTTATGCATCTCCTGGAAAAACTATTGCATCAGCTTAGAGATGGAACTTTTCACATACTTGTAAAGCAAACTCACCCCCTGAAATGAAAATGTGTATTTGAGGGAGTAAAAACAGCACTTATTCCTGTACAGGTGGGTATACTGTTCATTGAGATGTCTAACTCCCCCCTCGGCTCATCAGTCCGGCAGTAATACTAGTTGTTCTTTACAGCGGATAAAGAATGTATGAGTGAGTAGCTATATTGTTGCACCATTTTTTTTTTCATTGCATCAAGTCATTGCTTAAAAGGCCATATAAAGGCCAATAAAATAACGCAATATGGTGGTTCCGAAAAATTTTAGTACCACAGTACCAGCTAAAAATATTTCCCTTCCAAGTGCTGCACCACCATAATCATCAACATTTAAAAATTAAAACACATATGACCTGCACTTAAATGCGCTCTACTGCATGAAATAAAGTTAGTTGTGCGTCTCCTGGAAAAACTATTGTATCAGCTTAGAGATGGAACTTTTCACATCAGGCTTGTTTATACTGCCATCTACTGTTGGCCGAGTGAACTGACACACCTCGGGGGATTTGGGTTTGAAAACATTTGCGTTCTGTTCAGATGTCAAGGGGTGGGGCAATTCTGTCCCAAGAAGCCTCAGATGGTAGCGCCTGCAGTTTTATGGAGCCTACTGTTATTGTGCCCCTGCCTCTCTTGATCTCTCGGGACAGAAGACGCGTGTGAGAACCTACCAATCAGCATTTAAACTTTAAAAAACAGCCAAATTCTCTTTCTTTCTTTCTATTGAATTCACTGCTCTGTATTTTCTTAGTCAAGTGTGGGAAACGGGAAACGATGGCAAACAATGAGCATCTAGGTGACCGTAAACTCACAATGACTTCCTAAAAAATGTTTTTTTTTTTTTTGGTGAGGCCAAGTTGAAACAAAACACCTGACGAAGTCACGTACAATGATAAAGACCCGAGTCGTCGTTTCTGAAAAGTCCCAAAATAAATATGAACAGTTAAGTCGGGTGTCTAACTGCAAAGAGGCGTTGTTTGCATTAGGATTTGGAGTGTGCTACACGGCCTTAATGTGGCAGTTAAAAATTTAACCACGGGTGTGGCGGGATAATCCCAAAACATCTCAATGCTAAACAACATGAGACAAGATGGTCCGACTCCAGACGTGAGATTTGAGATGGTGGCTTGCTTTCATCTGAAAAAGTGATGAGGGGCCGCCTGCTTTGGCAGTTAAGATGAAATATTAGTGTGCCAGCCTGGCCGCCATGTTGTCTTGCCATCACAGTTATTACAGCTGTTCAGTTCAGATAGTGTAGTGCAGGGGTCACCAACGCGGTGCCCGCGGGTGAAAGGTAGCCCCCGAGTACCATATAAGGCGGCTGCGAGGTATGTTCTAAAAATACCATCGGTCACAAATTGTTACTATTATTTGTGCTTTAAATTCTCAATCTGACTTCCTTACGTGAATTAAAAGTTTAAAATACCTGTAAAGTCATTTACTACAATAAATTGAAACAAAAATATTTTATGTACGTGTAATGAACGGAGTCGGAAATTTGCGGCAAACAGGTCACGTAGCCCTTCATATAATCGGTGCTCACGAAGTAGCCCTCAGCCTCAAAAATGTTGCTGAGCCCTGGTCTAGTGGCTTTCAACCTGGGGGCTGCGGCCCATAGAGGGGGGACAGCGTTATGATGAGGTGGGCGGGTCAACCTTCAACTCTCATGAAAACTTTTCACTATTAAGTTACACCCACCTGTTCATGTTTTTGTTGATGCCAAGGAATAATATTTGCAAGTATGTACGTGACACAAGTTTAAGAATTTTAAGGACAAGTCAGTGTCAAGTAAATACAGGTGCTGGTTAACTTCCCAGTGTCGGAGATTGGCTTAAATTACCATGACAAAAATCAAGTTTTTTCACAAGATTGTAATGATATGACCTGGATGTTAAAGTGAGTTAAGGAGTTTCATTTAGACCAGGGGTCACCAACCTTTTTGAGGCTGACGGCTACTTTGTCAGCACCAATCATATGAAAGGCTACATGACCTGTTTGCGGCACACTTCCAAAATAACAAAACTCCTTATACTTTACAAATATATAAATACTTTACATGTCTTTTTTTTTTTTTTTTTAAATTGAATTAATCTAAGCAAGTCAGACTCAACATTTAAAGCACAATTACCATAATTTCCGGCCTACAAGCTGCGACTTTTTTCACATGCTTTCAACCCTGCGGCTTATGCGGTGATGCGGCGCTACGGTTAGTGCGGCACTAGCGTTAGCGTACCTGGTTATAAGCCTCGGAGCACAGAGTTTAACGCCAGCAGCGTGCTAACGCTAGTGCCGCGCTAGCATTAAATTGTGTACCGAGGCTTATAACCAGGTGCGCTCTGTAGTCCGGGAATTACTGTAGAATAATAATAATTATAATAATATAAATGTGTGATCTATGCTGTTTTTAGAACATGCCTCGCAGGGACCTTGAATGGTCCTTGGGAGCAACCATGCGCCTGCGAGCACCGCGTTGGTGACCCCTGATTTAGACAAATGCAGTACTGCTTTCCTACTATCTCATGGCCTTAAAATGAAAATGAGCAAATGATGCATTTTGGAACACTATAACCAGTAGGCCTTCTCCTTCCTTGACACGGTGTTGTCAGAGCTAACATTACTGCTCAGTTCAGCTCATCACATACTGGTTGGCGAGCAAACGTTTGCTTCCAAATCCATGCAAATCCGGTGAAACCGTCAAGAAATACAATGCAGTTTGTTTTTTTGCATCTGTAAAAAAAATTATATAACTTTAAAAAAAAAAAAAAAAAAGCTCCACGTTTTGTTCCATGTCCCCAAAGGACATTCTCTCAAAAACTCGGTAGTTTGTCAATGTACATCTTGGCAAATTGCAGTGGGCATTGTGGGTTTTCTTTTTTTTTTTTTCCTGACGCAGCAGGAAATATTTCACTGGCCTGTGACATGTTGACAAGAAACTACATCAACTGGGCATCGACGGGAAAACTACTCCATTTCCCCTGTGCGCTCCCACAGTCGTCACGCACAAGATCAACAGCCCGATTGTAATCATCTCCATTGGTGAGTCACCTTCAGTCACGGACAGCTATTTGTGTGCCATGTTATTGGAGCTAAAGGTTACACAAAGCAGCTGAAAGCACAAAAGGCTGCCAGGATGGGGGGTGGGTGGGGGTCACTGCGAGTCAGGCAGGGTGTGTCCTGAAACAGAACCCAAATAAAGCCAGGGGCGGACAAAAGGGAACAATGTCACCATGAACACAATGGTCAGAGAACAAATGTTACTTGTCGTGTGTACTCTACAAATCCTCTGTGGAGAAGGAATTTGAGACTCAAATGTTAGAAGCTGAGGAATTTCTCATGAGACAAGTTGGGACTTGATTTTAGTCTTTCGAAAGAGTCTCGGGAAAGCTCCTTGCTGCCTTGCCCCAGCATGTGCAAACCCTGCCATGTGCAGAAAGAGGTTCCCGCTACATGCTCGACTGCGAACATCTGCTGACTCGTCCTCTGCTGCTGCTGCTGTTGTTGTTGTTGACTTGACTGAACTACATGAACTGACAAGCAAAACCAAAATACAGGAGTGTCTTGTTCCATGTCCATACTTGTAAATCAAACTCACCCCCTAAAATGAAAATGTGTATTTGAGGGAGTAAAAACAGCACTTATTCCTGTACAGGTGGCTATACTGTTCATTGAGATGTCTAACTCCCCCCTCAGCTCATCAGTCCGGCACCAATACTAGTTGTTCTATACACCGGATAAAGAATGTATGAGTGAGTAGTTATATTGTTGCACCATTTTTTTTCCATTGCATCAAGTCATTGCTTAAAAGGCCACAGCAGTGCAACTTATAAACTATATAAAATTAGTTTTCAGTTAGCAGACTGAAAGTTTAAGCTATATGGTTCTTTTAAATAGTGTCTTTTTTGGAAGAATTTATCACCATTTGCCAAAGTGCTGCTTATTGTGAAATAAACGGAATTCAGCGCCGCCATCACAGTACGTAGATCTCAAGTCTGCATTCCCAAGTAAACGGAAAATCATCCGAACGGTAGTTAACTTGAAAACCTACTAAGTCGAGGCACTCGTAACTCAAGACACCACGCAGAGTAGACGCAAGACAAAAAGTGCAATAAACTACTACACAAACTGAGTTAAAGTATGAAGTGTCAATAAAACCAACAAAACTTTTATCAGTCTGTTGTGGAAGCTCACAGTATTGCCAGACCCAAATAAAGGAAGTTCTGTTGAGTGTTTATAAAACGTGTTGCCCAAGTCATTGACTACTACTACACACAAAAATGACAAATAGAAGATTTTTCCAATGAAGTGTAGTTACCAAACTAGGAAATTCTTGTAGAAAGATCAAATGGGCTTGCGGACTCTTGCAAGTCATGAAGCCGCATCTGTGAAAGCGTCATGGCAAAAGTCTGGGAATGGGAATCATTTGCAGGATTGTTTGAAAGCAATAAAACATCTGTTATACAATATCGCAACTGTTGGGTGTTTTTCTTAATATAAATGTAAAATTATCCACACTGTTTGTTGTCAGAGCGGTTGTATAAATTTCTGTTGAAAGAGAAGATACCTTGTGGTTGTTGTGCATGGCACAGAATCAAATTTCATGGAAAAAGCTTCTAGAAAATAATAAATAAAACCACTGAATCATGTGATAAACTGATTAATCACTCAATGACGATTGAATGGTGTGACCAATAAGCATGTGATGTGATCCTTACATTTGGAAAAAGACAATAACCCACCCCCCCCAAAAAAAAAAAAAAAAAACTGGAAAAAAAGGAATTTCCTGCCAGAGCCTCCCCAGTCTGAGCGTGTTGCACTTTGTAAACAAGTAGCATTTATTTTCGGGTGTGCCTTTGGTCAGCGTTTGGGCCCCACCCACCGTCCGATATCCATTACGCTCCAAAATTAAATACAGTATTTGTTTCAGTGATAATTTTAATGTCTTTTTTTAAATTAAAGGTCGCTTATATCAATGGATTCATAGTCTAATAAGCAGAATAATGTGGGAAAACAGCAAAACTAATAACGACTCGCAGATGGTGACGATCGAGTCTAAACTCAAATTGCCGCACCAGGCTTCACGCAGACAAAATCTTAATAAAGACGACACAAAATGTTTTTTCCCCGCTCCCAGTCAAACTATAGAGTAAAAATCTTGTTCTTACCGATTGCAAAGCAGACTCCCACGGCGAAAAGCTGCAAAATAATTCGGTTCATGTTGCCAGACAAGACGTTTAAGAGCGCCCAACCTGACCTGCGTGTAGACACACCGTTAGGAACAAACGTTTTGGGTTTTTTTTTTTCCTCGTTCCACCATCGCCTTATTTATAATATTCCACGCCCTCCCTTCCTGGCGTCACCGTTATCCAATTTTTTCTCTCTCCTCCCCACTCCAAAACAAACTTTTCCATTCCACCTGCAGCCGTGCAAAAATGTTGAGCTAGTGCAGTCATTTGATGACACACAAGGAGGTCCAAGTAAGAGTATATTACTGTTACTTTGGAAAAATTGGACTCAAGGAAAGGTAACAATAAATTTTACAAATTGCTACTTGGGAGTATTCAGTGGACTGAGTTTACGTTTACAGTAACGACTCAGTTCTGGCTCAGTTCGTCAAACAGGATCACGTGACACAAGTCTCTGAAACGCCAACATTCATTGTACAATGAATTATTAGTACCCGCATATAAAAATGCAAGCAGAGTGTAGTTCAGTAGAGTAAAAATAACATTTCTCCTCCAAAATATTCAAGTACAAAATACGTTACGTCAAAACCTTTCTGAAAAGGAAGAGGGAGTCAATCAGTAGATGTGAATCAGCTGGGAGGGTCACATCAAGTGACCGGTTGCCATGGCGAACCTATTTACACCCTTTTACTTTTTTTCGGGTGAAATCTGACCTGAACTATTATTCAACCTGACACGAAATACATATCTTTTATATGAGTACTTTTTCATCACAGCGTTTCTGAAGATTGTTTCATTTCAATGAGTGAGACTCCTTTTCATCTGATTGGAAACGAGATAAAAATATGTACATTAAAAAAAAAACAGTTGAATCTGATTCATAATGACCATGACAATGAATAGAGCGCTTCATGTAAATGGCTCAGGCAGTCCCTGCAGCCATCTTGTGTAACTTTCAACATCGGTTGAGGTCACTGCTGTTTTTAGCCCAAACAATCGAGTTACCGAGATCCTGCAAAAGCGATGAGCGGACACAACAACAGCAGGAGTCCTCGCTCGGCCTGATTCAATTAGCGGGGCTGTCAACACTTTCACAGTAGCACTCAAGAGAACGTTATCACACAGCAATCTGGGGCAGCAAAAGATAATATACTCAAAAAGCCATCCATTTTTTTTAATAGTGCTTGTCCAAATAGGGTTAACCTGGAGGCCGTCCAATAATCACTTTGGAGCACATTTTGACAAGCAACCATTCGCACCTACGTATGCACAATTTCGAGTCCACTACAACATTATGCCCAGTATTCAAATTGTTTTTAAAAGTCAACAAATGCTGTAATGCTCTGAATCAGAGGAGTGAGTCACGTTGTTTGCACCATAAGCACTACATAGTTGGAGTGAGTTAAATTACCCGCCCGACGATGTTTTCCCGTCTACTTTTAAAGAAAAAGCACATTTGAATAAAACTGTTCCAAAACTTGCATTTGTGCTACTTGCCCAGAACAGAAACATAAGCAGCAATGTAACGAAACGCGCATAACGATGAAGCTCAAATGTCATTTGACTAATGTGATTGAACAGGAGGGCCAAACTCACCAAAGCAGTTACATAAGCACCTGATGAACAAATACTGTACTGTACTATATGTGTTTACTCTCCGAAGGAGGGGAAATAATGAATGGATTAACACTTCATCTTCATTTCTTGTGGAATTTAATAGCCATGTGTTGCCTGCGTCAATTACCACATTGGCTGAGCAGAAACTATGTGGTAAATTGAAAACAAATTATAGCCGCTGTGATAGCACCTAAAAATGCCATCTCACTACTATTCATTTCATAGTCCCCCCCCCCCCCGCCCCCCAGGTTTGTGCACGAAACAGTGATCGAGAAAGTGGTTGAATGGGACTGCAGAACCACACTGCTGCTTTCTAGACCGCCATCTTGGAGAGGTGGTTTCTCATGCGAGTACTGCCGGAGTCATTTTTGACTTACTCTTACTACCATCATCATCAATAACAACAATGTTATTGTATATGTTTTAATTTTACGTTTTATTTATTTACACAATATACTATATAGGAGGCACGGTGGTTCAGCTGGTAAAGTGTTGGCCTCACAGTTCTGAGGTCCCGGGTTCGATCCCGGCCCAGACTGTGTGGAGTTTGCATGTTCTCCCCGTGCCTGTGTGGGTTTTCTCCGGGCACTCTGGTTTCCTCACACATCCCAAAAACATGCAATGTTAATATGACACTCTAAATTGCCCCTCGGTGTGATTGT
Organism: Syngnathoides biaculeatus; assembly: GCF_019802595.1. Taxonomy (NCBI): domain Eukaryota; kingdom Metazoa; phylum Chordata; class Actinopteri; order Syngnathiformes; family Syngnathidae; genus Syngnathoides; species Syngnathoides biaculeatus. Next base: position 1,541,685 of record NC_084640.1, on the reverse strand, counting down.
GAGCGTGGCTGTTTGTCTCAATGTGCCCTGCGATTGGCTGGCAACCAGTTCAGGGTGTACCCCGCCTCCTGCCTGTTGATAGCTGAGATAGGCTCCAGCACTCCCTGCAACCCTTGTGACGATAAGTGGCTAAGAAAATGGATGAATGTATTATATAACATATGATATATGATAATAATATAATATATATTTATATTCGTTTATTTTTTCATTATTTATGTATTTTTATTTGATTGTTTTATTTATTCTATCTATTTGTAATATTCATATTTTATTTATTTATTTAGTTTTGGGGCTTTTGAAACTGAATTGCTGAAATCACAACCTGCGTTCAGCAGTTTTGGGCCCAGACTGGTTGGTATTTAATCTGAAGCAGCGGAGAAGACTTGGTAATAATTCACACGAGCAGGCCTCGTCTTGCCCGAGTATGTTTGTCTTCGATGTTTGTGTGTCACGCCCTATAAAGAACACTAAACATTTGGTCAATGACTGACGAGCGGAAACAATAATAATGGGGTCCTTCAAAGTTTTTTGTCCAAAGGACATTCATTCGTGTTTGTGCTGTCTGACCACAGAACAGGGTTTGGTCCCCTCTGGTGTTACATAAACTCTTTGTAGTCATCTTTTGGAAATAACTTGCTAACCGACTAAATATCTGTTCGCCTCTCACCCAGAGTCAGCTGGGATGGGCTCCGGCATGCCTGCATCTCCAGTGAGGATAAGCAGGATGAAAGATGAATGAATGAATATTTGTCCAGTCATTATTTTGTTTCTCAATACGAGCACCGTGCAAGTTATTTTAAGAGGCTAACTATTTTGTGTGAATTAGTTTTGATGCACCAAGTTATTAAAATTGTTATTGTATATAACTGACAGTAAAAGAGCCTTGTCAAGCAAAGAGAATTAAAAAATCTGGTTTGGGGCACCATGTAATTTTCTGGTGTGGCTCCATAATCTTTTATCAAGTCCACAGTCGACACAGCAGCAGTCGAACTGGAAATCTCAGAGCACTTCATACGTCACACTGCCGACGATCTTGTATTTCTAATCCGTATGATTGCCTATATGAGTGTATTTTCCAGCAGGATTTGGCATCTGCCCACAAAGCCCAAAATCCCAATACCTACCTTAATAGCCATGGAATAACGGTACCCAAACGCGCCCGACTTGAACCCCGTTGAAAGTTATAGTATTGTCAAGAGGAAGATGAAGAAATTCAAAAAGCAGTACCAAAGGCTGATAACCTCCATTTCGCTGCCTTGATGCTGTAATTCATGCAAAAGGAGGCCCAAATAAGTACTGCGGGCATATTCCTTCAATACACTGAAAGCCAATATTTCTGTTGTAAGAAATTTTTTATTGGTAAAAAAAAAAAAGGTTAAAATTTTGTGAAACACTGGATTTTAAAAAATCTTTCTGCACTAATTTGTGTTGAACTAATATAAATTTCCATCCATCCATTTTCTTTGCTGCTTATCGTCACGGCGGTCGCAGGGAGTGCTGGAGCCTATCCCAGCTGTCAATGGGCAGGAGGCGGGGTACACCCTGACCTGGTTGCCAGCCACTCGCAGGGCACATACAGACGAACAACCATTCACACTCACAATCACACCCAGGGGCAATTTAGAGTGTCCAATTAATTTTGCATGATTTTTGGGATGTGGGAGGAAACCGGAGTGCCCAGAGAAAACCCACGCAGGCACGGGGAGAACATCCAAACTTCACACAAGCGGGCTCGCGATTGAACCCAGGTCCTCAAAATTGTGAGGCCAACGCTTTACCAGCTGAGCCACCGTCCTCCCTATAAATTTCCCTTAATGAATAACATTACAGAAATAAGTGGACTTTCCCTTGATATTCAAATTTTTGGCACATACTTGCACATGATGTTAAAATGTCTCATACAAATAAAGGTTTTACATGTTTTTTTAGGCTACTGTTCAAATACCCGTGGGGAAAATATGTTGCTATGACAACAATTCTTGAGTATTTGGACGACACATTCCATGAGGCTGATGATATAGGGTGGAAAATGAAAACGTTCAATATGGGAGTGGCAGATACTGTACATTACTACAGTAAGCATCATAACCACAGTGGAGGAATCAAAACACACCCCTTTTTCCATGTGGCAGATTGGAGGGCAGTCAATTTCACTAATTTCCACCTTCATTATGCAGGGGATTACGCTTAACTGTTGTAGAAAAAAGAAAAAAGCAGTGGGAACCCAGGCTGTTCCCAAAGTGTGGTTTGAGGTTTTTCCTGAGTCATATTCCCCCTGGAAACTCTGACAAGAACATTGTCACACTCTGGAGCCAAAAGCAGCTCTGGAGCGGAACCCCATCTCATTCACTCCGAGAAAAAACTTGTAATTTATGGTATATAAATGTGGACCCTCACAAAGACACGATATAATCAATTAGCAATGATAAGGGCAAAAAGTATGAAAAGAAGAATCAACTTTTATTAAGATTTCTGAAGCCAGCTGACCTTTTCCAAGTAGCAGAGAAAAACAAAACTGTGGACACATAAATACAGATTCACTTGTGTGTGGAGTGAACTTAAGGAACTCCAACAATGAGGAAAAAGAAAGGGCGAGGGGAAGGAAACAAAAAGCAGCTGCCTCATTGTTTTACAAAGAAACTACAATGACAGCTGGTGGTCTCGGCTGTTGCTGACCCCCCCCCCCACCTCCCAAAAAAATGAATTGCTGCAGCGAAATCAGTGCTGTGTTGCTGTGCCGTTAGGAGCATTCTTTTTTTGGGAGGAAAAAAAATCTATTTTGAAGATGACTGTTGAAAAACACCTTGACCTTTGTATGTTAGACAAGAAACTCACGTCCACAGATGGCCCTTACACCAGCACAAAGTCTGGAAACCAGCAGTTAAGAACTAGCGCACAACTTTGTATAACCTGGGTTGTTCGATTTGTAGAATACATTTTGAATTCACTCTGCACTATTTGTTTAGCACATGAAATGAAAAGACAGGACCCGGTGTGAAATATATATAGCAGGGTTCTTGTGCAGGCCATTTCCAGCTGGTTTCCACAAGGTGTTGTAAATGATGGAGTCATATCATCAACAAGTCAACCAATGCAAATTAGTAGATAAATGGAGGCATGGAAGGTTTGGTACAACTTGGCCTACTACTACCAAGGACGTCTTACAGAACAATTGTCATTTACGGACTGGTATCTTAAGTTGTTTTATGTCTTCCCTAACAGCAGACACACCCCATCTCTGTAGGCAGACTCTTATTTTTGAAACTAATACAGCAAACACATATTTGAACCAGCAATACGGAAAAAAATAAATCAAGTTACTGTACTATGGCAGCCATGTTTATGGGGTTTACTGAGGAGATGGTGCGGACTTCCAGTGACTCTCTTCACCAAATTGAAACTGGTGCGTTTTCTAAATTAGGCGGTTTAGTTTGGTAAGGGGTGTGTGTGGGATACCAAGTATAACTTCACAAAAAGTTAGGGGTGTTCAGCTTTTTAAGATGATCATAATCGGCTTTTAAACTTTTGACAGGTGAACATAATGTGACCCTATTTATACATAAATACACATCCAGTTGTTGAATGTTTCAGTACTGCACTCAAAAAAAAGTTGATATGAACATCAAAAATTGATTAAAAAATTAGGTAATACATTTTCTGGTATTTAAGCAGTATTTAACCTAACCCTAACCCTCATCATGCAGTTAAATTTGCCATCATGAGACCAGAGTCAAAGAAAGCCATAGAATTTAATAAATGTAAAGCACTGAGTTGTATGTTATGAAATAATAGTGCTTAAATAGTTTACTTGATTGCAGTTGACATCTTTGGGGTAAAAAAAGAAAAGGGAAAAAAAATAACCTTGTGAATTTTGCCATTGAGCACCTTGTTAGAAAAACTAAAGTTGTACAAAAAATACTGAAACACTGAACAATTGGTCATGTGTATTTAAAAGGTGAAATCAAGTTAAACTGCGTAGGTTGTAATGCATTTTAAGTACATCCTGAAGCCAAACACCCCGAACATATTGTGAGTGGTATTCATGTAAGGAGAGGGTGGGTATACATTTGTGATGAAGACTTATGGCTGTGTCACTCACCCTCAGAATCATCATTATTAATGTTGCTTTCATTTGCTCTAATCTAAACCCCAAAATAATACAGTCTCCAGAGAGGGGAGGTGTCCGTTGTGTGGCTTTTGGAAAACACAGGTGACCCCCTCTGCTTTTTTTGTCGTTGTTGTAAATATCTTTGTCATCTTGTCTCTGGACCAGTCTGCTAGCGGATGGCCTTAACAGGGCTCTTGAAGCTGGAGGCTGCTTGCAGCTGCAGCTGGTAGGCCATTGGGTGGATCTTGAACCCGTACAGCCTGGAGAGAGAAGGCGACAAACATCCTCAAGTATTGGACCACACTTGTTTGCTTCTGCCAAATGACAAAATATTCCAGACAAAAGCTTCAAACAAAGCTGACAAAATGCTCCAAAAGCATTAAAATTGAAATTGATGGGGTGCCTCAAACTGTGAAGTGCATTGTATTTGCTCTTTGAGAGGGGGGCGCCGCCTCCTTTCACCATGAAATTCTCATGTTTGATGTCTCCTGACAACGTCATTTGGGTGTTGGGAAAATTGGGACAAAGGCTAATGTTAGCCTGCCTTAACCCAAGTAATTTAGTATTTCAAAATACTGTCATAACTCGACTTCTGGGTTTAATTTACAGCCAGGAACAACAGACCTATCTCTCCTCAATGGAAACATATATATTCAACAAAATCATATTGTTGATGACATAAGTAAATTCACAAGTGTAGCAGGGCACCAAATTGATAAAGCTCAAGTGTCGTCAAACGGATGATTTTTGGTATATTTTTTATGAATAACCCACATCCATTATGGTCCCATGTGTTTTTTCACCACAAAACATGATTTTGACGTATACAGCTTTTTGTAACTCCCGCCATGAAAATCCTCTCAGGAATTTGTTGTCAGAAGCAGGAAGTGATGCAAAGGACAGTGGCGCCGCCTTGTGGACTCGTTTGTTTCCATTCGTTTTACCTCCGCGAAGGTAGCTCGTTGTTCCTTCGTGTTAGCCAAAATGATGGCATTGCTGGACATTGCTTGAACACTCGGGAGAATCGAATTACACTTCATAAGTTTGAAAGAGACCCTGTTCGTTGTGAAAAATGGATTACACGGGTGCAAAGGACGAGAGCTTCATGGGTTCCAAATAACAGGTAGGTGTGTATACAGCTACTAAAAAAAAATAGTTTGGGGCGGACCACGTAATCGGTTTCTCTCATAACGTAACAAAAGATCCGCAAATGAAATGTGTTGATGTGCGCGTCGCCCAGCCAACAATGTCTAATACCGTAAACAATTTATAGCACCGTAAACAATGTATAGCACGGCGGGCCAAAACTCAGCAACACCGGCTGAGGCGCCGCGTTCGGCGGTCACATCTTCCGCAAAGGCTGCGCGTCGGGCTTTGCGACGGGGCGGCTCTGAAGAACCCAGCCGAGAATGCGTTACTCAGTCGCGTGCGAGCATGAAGCGCGCCGGCTCGACTGTGACACAAAGCGGGACTGCTCGGCTCAGTCATAAGCCACACTGGCCGGCTGCGATGAGCCGCGATGGCTCATCTCCGCCGCGGAAGTGGATCGGACGGGACGCGTTTTGGCCGTGATGGCATATCATCTGAATATGGCTCGAAACAATAGTGTAATATTGCCCTGAGGGCTCGAAACAATAGTGTAATATTGCCCCGGTAACTTTTGTGGTGTTGTCCTTTTCGAAAAGAGCTTCCGTGTCAGAAGGGGCGAAGGAAAAATCCAAATATCTCTGTTGTTCGGCTTCCATAGTAGCAGGCACGGAAGTGACGATGACGTCAAGGACAGATGACTCGACTAATATGGCGGCCACTTGGATGTTGAGGGACACTCAATTGCGCAACTTTGTGCATGGATGACGCGCTCTCCGCTCACTTTTTTTTTCCGTATAGACATTGAAGTGAATATACTGTTATATGTATTTTTCATTACAATATCTATTTTAGAATGTTTATAGGGATGTCATCCGCACTTTAAGGTTTGAGGTTCGCGTCACTGTGTTTTTATGGGAAATTTAGACAACAGGAATTTGTAAATTCTAAAGACCAGCAGTTTTAGGACAGATTGTGCTTTAAGGTCATTTGTACGGTCGAATTGATTAACCAGGTGATATAAGCCCATTTCAAATTTGCAATTGGCTGTTGTGAGCATTATGGGATTTCGTCCATTGTAATTTTTAAAAACTAATTTCCAGATTGTTATACAGCAAAATAACTGAACAGGTATAAGAAAAAAAAAAAATCCCTATCGGTCAGGTACTATTCTAGAATAAAGGATTCTCGGGTACCCATTTCTTCTTAAAATGGTGTCTGGTAGTCTTAGATGCACTAAGTCCAGAGTTTCCTGATCCTAGAAGAGGCATTTAATGGTGCAAACGCTAGAGTGAAAAACTAGCAAGAACTTTTACTTCTGTGTGGAAATGGTAACCTTTTTGTGTGCAAATTAGTCCAAGCCAGAGGTGCCGAGACCTTTTACCCTAATATCTACTTTTCAAGCAGCCGTTTTTTTTTTTTTTTTTATTAGAATGACCAATGATGAAATAGAATCATCAGGTCACAAAGATATACCCACTACAAAAATGGAAAATATATTTGAAAGTATATTGAGGATTCTTTGTGTAAATGTATGTTTGTGTGCCTTGCATAACCGCACTAGCCAATATTGCACAACAACATACTTAACTATGAACATTTGTTGTAACTGAGTTCACGATGATCACTGAACACCAAACGAATGAAATTGCACACATGTGAATTTGTTTAACTGCAGTGAGAAACACAATCTCCAATGTCTTTCTACATTTGCTGGGTTAAGTTCTCAGCCGTGGCTTCACAGCACCGTGTAATTGTACTCCTTGACAGCTGTAGAGCTTTTATTGAAGATAATATTCCCGCCTTATTTTTAAAAGTTCGAAACAATGAGACAGCTATGCCTCTTTTACCATCTCTCCGTCTTGGAAGGACTTCTTGTTATTAACGGTAATGTGACGAACCCGGAACGAGGCTTCGATGGCAGCTTTCGCTGTCGAATTATGTTGTGTGAAAAGTGCTGTGCGGCCAATTGGGATTTTAGTTCATTCACTTTTCTCATTCTGAGGTCGCTTGGAATGTCAGTGTCGTATTTTCCATGAATAGTTCGAAAATGCCACTCCACATTTCACTACACTGAGGCAAACGCACTTCGAAAACGACATGAAAAAAAAGTCTGCCTCCCATTCCAAATGAAAGTGATACGTTTTGGTCTTTTTTGCTCCAGCATCCATACTCATGTTTGATAAGATTTCTTTACTTTAAGAAAAAAAGCGAGGGCTTAAAATAGGTTGACTAGCGTGACTACAACTGACGTCCTTCTTTTTTTTTTTTTCTTTCCCGGCATGCAATCACGATCGACCAAAACGGCCTCGCATTTCGATGCATTGAACACCCCTGGTCTAAGCAATTTAGTTTATTTACGTTATTTTTTAAGAACAGCAGGTAAATGGCATTAAGGCAAAGTCAATATACCAACCTTGGGACAAACTGATTGGCAGGTCTCTTGGGCCTGTTCTCGGGATGAACCATGAACAGCATGTGCGGGAAGCCAGTGCCAAAGTAGGCACCGTCTGTGTGGTGGTGCCTGGAGGACTTGGGTGTGTAGACATCCATGCATTTAGGGCAGTAGAGCTTCACCATGGCCTCTCCTGGGATGTCTGACAACCCTATGGAGGACAAAGACAACAAAAACCAGAAACTGAACCTGATGCATTCTACATCTCACAAGATAACCCTGCAATAAGTACAAGTCCTGACTGGCTGTTCAATTTTCCATTTTTTTGGTTTTGTGTATAAAGAAACAGGAGTAGCTTGGTTTATGACAGGAGTTTTGTCTTAGAGAGTGGAAAGTTAATCCAAATTTGTAATCAAAAATAGCTGTAGTCTTTCAAGAATTGACACTGATGTCAAAACTAAAGTACATATATAGCTAGTCACTTCTGGGTCTTAAAAGTACAACAATCAAATGTTAAAACACAGTAAAAGTAACTGAGGATTCCCATTTGCGCCGTCTTACAACATATTCTTACGGCGCATGCGCAAACTAGTCCATTCTGCAGTCTGTAACCTAAAAAAAAACCTTCAGTACCTTGAAAAAGTATTTGCCCCCTCCTGATTTCTGTTTTTATATCACACAAAATGGTTTCAAATCAATTTTATTATCACCCAAATACAAACAAATGAAGGGAAACATCCGGCCATCAGTTCGTGCCCTCAAACTCAAGTGCTCTTGGATCATTCTCCAGGACAATGATCCCAAACACACCAGCAAGTCAACCTCTGAATAGCTCAAAAATGAAAACAAAATAAAGGTTTTGGAGAGGCCAAGTCAAAGTCTGGATTTAAATTCAATTGAGATCCTGTAGTGTGACCTTAAATGAGCAGTTCATGCTAGAAAACCTTCCAATATGGCGGAATGGAAACAATTCTGCAAAGAAGAGTGGGACAAAATTCCTCCGGCGCAATGTGAAAGGCATCACCAATTATCACAAACGCTTGATTTCAGTTATTGCTGCTAATGGTGGCACAACCTGCTATTAGGTTTAGGGGGCAATTACCTTTTCAAGAAAGAAAGACTTGAATTTTTTTTGTCTTAATAAATGGAATTATTTGAAAACATCATTTGGTATTTCCGTGGGTTGTCTCTGCATGATATTAAAATTGGTATATTGAAAAGCAGTAGATAATGGATGGATGGATGGACGAATTTGAAAATTTTGTGATAGATACCCCCCCCAAAAAAAAAAAATCAGGAAGGGGGTTAATACTTTTTCACGGTACTGTATGTTAGCACTGGGGACCCCCATATGTTTTACTTTTAATAACAACAATCAATAATCATCTGAAATGTTTCATTTTTCATTATAGCTCATTCAAACATTTTGTTTACTCACCGATGGGAAGCATAGTCTGATTCTCACAATAGACGCGAGGACAGTACCCGAAGTCGCCCTGCTGATACTTCTCCAACTAAAACACGAGTAAATATAAAACCAAATCAGTTACTGTGAAGGAATGTAAGGATACGATTGTGCAAAAAATTCTTGCAAGTTTACTGCCATTAAGTACGGCACAATACATGTATCCAAAGATCTAATGAAAGCCACTGTTGGAATTAATTTGGTATAGTTGTCACTTCCTCTTCAATATTGTCTTCTCAAAGCTGTCCTTAGCAAAGTGACAAGTGGTTGCAATCTTGGTGGAATTCCAACCCCCCAAATAAAAAAAAAAATACAAATGGCGTGACCACTTCAAACGGAAGTGATTAAAAAAAGGCAGTTCCTCTTTACGTCAGTCAACACTGTCAAAGCTGCGGTTATTATGAGGGATATTAACACAAGAATTTAGTGTACGTATAGCTTTTACTAAACACTTCTCATTACAGGATTCAAGTTCAAGAATAGCAGATCAGTGGTCAAAGGTCTCAAGGGAAAACACCGAGACCAAGACTTTTGGGAGTAAAGTCCGAGACAAGACCAAGACCTTCAAAATATAGTCTCAAGAGAAACAAGTCAGTGTTACAACATTAAAGAGTACGCCTGTATAAGTCAAATCGTACGTCCTCTTCCACTTAACATGTGCTCATTATGACCTTCAAATGAGCCTCCTCACAAAAAATTACCGTCATTTCCGGCCTATAGGCCGCGACTATTTTCATACCCTTTTAACCCTGCGTTTTATGCGGTGATGCAGCTAATTTGTGCATTTTTTCTAACGGCCGCAAGGGGGCACTCTAGCGGAAAAGGTAATAGTGAGACCGGTGGAATACATGTGACTTTTACTGGTCCGGCCCTGTTCGCGCTGCGCTAGCGTGTTACTGCCATGTACCACCTTTTTTTTTTTTTTTTAAACTGCCTCTGTTAGTGCGGCGTCAGCATTAAACTATCTGTGTGCCATCTTTCTTTGTAAATATCTTGTGTTTCAATGTGGGCGCTTGTGGGTTTTACACAGCTGCGGTGTATGTATGTACTAAATGATATTTTCTTTACAAATGTACTGGGTGAGGCATATAACCAGGTGCGCTCTGAAGGCCCGGAATTACGGTAATTTAAACCTGAACACAAAATGCCCAACCAAATCAATGTGTGAATTTTATCAGGAATATGTTGAGAAAAGATTTACTCAAATTTGAAGGGCCTTTTGACCAGATTTTCTACGATAATTTAGATAGATTTTCTATATTAAATAAAAGTGTTGCCTGAATGGGCATTTTTTTTTTTCATACACAAAAATCTTGATTTCTGTAGAACGAATCATCCAATTTTCAAACTTCTTGGTGTGTTGTAGCGCTCAGGTTGAAGTAGCATGTAAACCAGACCTTGAATGTTGACAGTCATTTTTGTCCCCATTGCTGCCGTCATCCCACATGCATTGAATAACACTCCATCAGATTGAGAAGGACACAGTGGAAAAATGGGCTCATTGGTGTGGCAGCAGTGGTGGATTTCACCTACCATCTGTGCAATTCCTCGATTTGTGAGGATGTAGCGTGCGTGGATGAGGCCGTACAGCATCTCGGCCGCCTGCTCGATCAAGTCACTCTGGTTGGGATTGTCCTCCAGCTCCTCATCTGCAGGTGCATTGGAAGAGGAGACTCACAGTACTATACTGTTAACAGTATTCCATGACGGAAGAAATGATAAGGGCTCGAAAAGATACACAGGAGGACAAATAGGGAGTAAAAAAAAAAAAAGAAAAAAAATCTTTCCATACTACACTGCTCAATTAAAGAAATTCATCGAAAAGAGTTGTTTTTTCCTCTGCTGGTTACACAGTAAGTCGAACTATACATAAATAGCAGAACAGTCAGTCCATTGAATACAGATTTGGCAGTACTGCCAGTGCAATAACCCCAACCACCCATTTTCTATGCTACTTATCCTCAAGTCACAGCTGAGGTGGAGGCCATCTCCACCGACTTTGTGCAAGATGAGCAGTACACCGTGGACTGGTCACCAGTCGATCATGGAGTACATGTAAACGGCCATTTGTACCTACGCTTACACCTACAGCCTATCTAAAATCTTCAATTCATGTAAGAGCCATGTTTTGGCAAGATTCCAGAGTGAACCCATGCAAGCACAGGGAAAGCATCCAAACTGCAAATAATATTTTGTGATCAATGCCACACTCAAACTTGTTTTTGTTCTTTATGAAAAGCTTGAGGTATCACAAAAGCAAAAAATATCTGTCAAACTCATTGTTCTGTTCGACATGTTTCTTTTCTCAGCTTAATGGTCACAAACCGTTGTTACTGGTGAAACTACACCACGTTCTGCTGCTGATTACTAACTGGAAAAGCCGACAAAAACTTTCTGGTAAAAGAAAATCTATTTCTACAGCCTATACTGTCACAGAACAACACAGTAGTATTTTGGTTTTGAGAGATCAGTCAAAAATCTCTAAAACGGTAGTTGGATGGAGTGAAAGGAATTCTGTTTATTTCACACAATAATGTGTATGAATATGTATAGTACACACCTGGTTCAAGGTCAAGAATCATGTCTAGAGCTTGGCGATAGTGGGGAACTTGCTCATTTAGGCCTGTCAAATTGAATTTGTCCTGGATATAGTCCTCATCCACCTGTGAACCAAATGCGAACATTGATCATTAGCTCAAAAATTAAGCGAGACAAAGAATTAATGTCATGATTTTATTTCCAATGTTAGTGTATATCATATAGACTGAGTTTGATGTCAATTAAGGTTTAACACCAGGTATATTTCAAAAGTTTTAACTTTTCTCAGGTAATGTTTTATCGGTAACACGAGATTGGAATGTCAATAGCAGTGAAGGAATCTTTCGAAAAGAGAAATAAGCACTTAGACATTCATGAAAGGCCTACAAATATTTTTAGAGCAAAGCGCTGTAAGAAATATTTTAACTTCAGTGACATTCACACTATCGTTGAATGGTACTTTTAATGCTATTGACTTATCCAACTATCCATATACTGGATGCTTATCATTGTCATTGGAACTGCAGTTGTACAACTGCACTGCAGAGTAAGGTTTCTAATATTTGGGTCAGCTAAACTATCAAAAACAGCCCTCGATATGGAGATGACTTTGTTCGAAAAGCAATGTAAAATTCAATATTTACAACTATTGTTCATTTACTCACTCAACAGTAACCATCGTTATATTTGTGGATGCTGCATTTTTGATTGCTCGTCCTGAAATCTCAATGGTGGCAAGTGATGAACCTGCCTCCCAGTTCTGTAAATGGAACTTTAAAGTACACTTACCGTTGCATTTCAATTCGTAACTTAAAAGAAAACGTGGACTGCAAATGTTAACAGATATGTTGGGTGGAAGAATCGTACCTCACAGAAAAATTCATTCCCCCTTAATCCACAGAACCAAGAGATCCATGACACTTCCTCTGAACTGCTCATGTCTGAACACCTGCGTTAGATACACAACCGTGACGTCTTTAAATGCACTGGAATAGCCCGTACTAAAGCTACACAAATAAGGTTTAATTAAAAACCTGTAAAATGTTATTTCAGCAATGCTGACGAACTCAGGTTTAAAGCTAGGCTAACTGACGAGTTACACCTATATTTTAGATACTATAATCAACAACTCGCTGTTGTAGCAAAAATAACATACGCTGAGTTGCAGCAGAAACAAATATTCAGCGTCTGATCTTGAATTTATAACGGAGGTTCACACTACTGTTTGTTAATATTTCCAAGAGCCAACGCTAGCTAGTCATGCTAAAACGAACAAGCAACTTGAGGTCCGTCAATACTGCGTATTCTGAGACTTCGGAAGTGCTTTAGTCGGTTGCGTTAATATATTTACATGTACCAGTTTCAACAACTCAGACCAGATGTGTAACAATTTGTACGAGCTTACCCAGTTTTATACTTCTTTTATGGAGCTGGAAAAGGCCACAGCAAAAAAAACAACGTAGCAAGCTATCGGGCGTAAATAAAATGGACACCAGCACCGCTCAGGAGGTTCTTCCTGTACTTCCGGTACACTACCGCCACTACATGGAGAGTTCCAGTTGTACATTTAGTAAAAAAACATCCCACGGATGGTCGAGTATTTGTTCTAATTAATACGTTGAATATTGACGAATAAAAAAAAAAAGTGAATCCCAATTTGCTGGCTACATTGGCCACACAAAAGTAACTTTAGACATTTTATAAGTGAGTGTGAGCACGAATACGGAAGGTAGTGTTTTGAATCCCAATTTGCTGGCTACATTGGCCACACAAAAGTAACTTTATACATTTTATAAGTGAGTGTGAGCACGAATACGGAAGGTAGTGTTTTGGGCACTTTAGGGTATCTAACACACTCTGGAGAGGTTCTTGATTTGAATCTCAGATTCCACCATCCAAAGACATGCCTGTTGGGTTATTTGAAGCCTCTAAATTGTTCATAGATATAAATGTGACCAGACATTGGCAATCAACCATCCCAGGGTGGACTGGCCTCTTACCCTTCAGGTGGGCTCCAAGGCCTCAACCTATGGGGATATCATTTCTAAACGACATGCAACACCCATTCTAAAACACCACTCTCACCTACATACGTTGTATAATAGAAGAGACATTGAGATTCAGTTGTCCATTCAATCAAAAGTAGTTTATTTAACTTTGCCTTCTCTGTATAACTTTATAATAAGACACTTCTCTGCTTATACATTGCTCCCTTGAACTAAAAATGGCAACATTTGTTGGTGGGAATGTAAGTTGGGGTCGACAAAACTCAAGATACATACCAATATACATACATGTGCATATATTACGGCTCCATTATTAAAACCATAAATGCTAAAACAGAATGGACCACTCCAGGTACCTTGGTAATGCTGGAAACAGTACAATCTTTTGAGTAATTTCAATACACTAGACTTTTTTTTTTTCTTTTAGCATGGGTACATACAATAATGTGCACATCAATATCAAAGAGTGAGAAAGGATGGGGGACTCTGAACCAGCCTTAATCGTACAGATAGCGATGCAGAAACCAGTGACAGGCAAGGCAAGCTGCACACATGCCTGTGTATTCATGCTTTTAAGTTCGAATGGAAAGATGAGTCACTTGCCTGCTTCTGTACTGTACTAAAGTATACAAAAAGTGGTACTTTCCACTGCTTTCTCATTTTGATTAATGTACTGGGTGTGCGTACAGATGTATTTTTTTTCTTCTTTAAAGCAGCAGATTTGATAACATGAGTTCAATCAAGCGTGGGCAAAAAAAGGCAGAAAGTGCTTGCCATTCTTGTTACCCTCTGGTCCTCGTCGTTCCCATCACAACATAGATACCAGAAAACAAACACGCATACACGCATTCCAAACGTCAGATGCACGCACACAAATCACCAAATGCCCTACTCACATCCCCGCTCAACTGAAACTGCCAGTAAACAAAAAAAAAACCCCAACTTACAGCAGTGAATTGATGATGAGTACACCTTTTCGTCTCAATACTGTGACTTGAAGGGTTACATATCCATTATTTTCACAACAAACGCAGCCAGGTTGCTGAACTCTTTATCTGTTGTGATTTGGGTGATTCTGCCTCCCATCACCACATTGGAACAGCTGTCCTGAGAGCACACGCTTTGAAAACCCTTCCTCAGATAAGGAGCTCCTGGTAGTCCTCGTTAGTGTCCCAATAGTAATAGCACAAGGTGCATCACAGCATGCACAACAGCAGAGATGTAATACTCGACCTGTCTTTGCACTCGTGGCCCGGACAGAGTACCTGTCCTGACCGCATCATATGTAACTTGCTCTACTAAATGAATATTTTTAAAAAAAGTTATACTACAAGGAGTGCTTATTACAACATAACTACCAAAGCATTAACAATTTAACCAACTAACAATTTGTGAAAAGTCAAAACGTATCATCATGACCAAAAGTTCTACTTAGACTCATTTCCCCCTCAAGAGAATACATTCCACTTCCAGAAAAGAGAATGTTTCCACATAAATATGGAATCTCTGAGCAAAAAAAGAAAAAGCAGTCTCGCAATTAACAGTCAGATAGACCAAATTTATGAATTAAAGAAGAAAACCATTGTCTCTTGGGGTGTATTTTTGCAGTGCGCAGAACTTCTGCAGGTAACAAGGATGCTACGGTCAGGCTGAAAAAGCCTTTATTTTCTTTAAAAAAAAATCTTAAATTTCAAAGCAGGTCAACATGAAAAGCTTGAAAGGAAAAAGGTCTACAAAAGCAACAGGGCAATGATATAAAAAAAAAGAAACTCGTGACAGAACAGTTTTACATGGGTCCTATCACAGTTTTTACATACTGTGCAGCAAAAGAAAAGTAAATAAGAGCTTGAGGGCAGTTTAACAATCCTCTTTGTAACAAACAAGAACACACAAACAAGAACACACACACACACACACACACACACACACACACACACCACACACACACACACTTCACATCTTGTGTGGCTGAAACGGAATTGACAACTTCCTGAAAACAAATATGGTAAGATAACTAAGATAATTGTATGATACATTGGTACTGTTCTTGTTTAACTGAAGCTGTGCTTCTCCCCTTTGTGAGAAGAAGTCAGCCAGACCTGGACTACCATACACCACCAAAGGCCAAAGTGTGGTAGAAATATACACACGTACATAAATATAAAAGTTTGCCCAATTTAATGATTTACCTATTCAATCCCACATTTTACATGACATGACTACATGAGTTCTACATTGCTGAAAGATCCCATATTGTGCTTGTATGTATAGCTATGTTAATTTCCCCCATTTTTTTTAAACAATGTGTACTTTCATTGCAGAACTACATGCGTGAAATATCCAAGTGGGATTAGATTTTTGAAGGTGAAGAGGCCATAATTTAACAGATAGTAAGACAAAACCAGGGAAAAAAAAGTATAAGAAAGGACGGTTGACAGTGGACTGATACGAAAGGTGGGAAAGTTGACCAGGGTGAATGTAGAATACCATCTCCATATACTGTACAAGACACTCATTTGTGTAGGGATGCAAACATGAAATAATCAAAACGGTTAAAAATGGAAGAGTTGGGTTGAAAGTGAGTTCAGTTCATCAGAAATGTTTTGAAATACACCATCACTTCCTATTTTTCGGGGAGGGCCAGTTGCCCCGCTTGTCCCCACGGTTTCCACCTCCATTTCCCGTCCCACCAGAGCCACCACCAGGGGGACCTCGAGGGCCTCTGCCTCCACCCCCACCACCACCGCCTCCCCCGACGTTAACCCTCCGGTTTTGCCTTTCCATGCCAGGACGTTGGCTTGAAAAGCTTCTTTTATTAGCTTGGGGCTCTTTCCCTGACATATCACATTCGACGGCACCTCCTCCGCCCTTCCCGAAATGGTGGTGGTGATGCTGAGACGAATACGACTTCCCTCCTCCCTCTTTGTCTCGGAACTCAGTGAAGTCACTGCTCTCTGAAGCGGTTTCCCACTCCTCGTTTGCCTGGTCTGAATTCTGGTTGGTGAAGTCTGGGGACTTTGCTCCATGGCTGTGGTGGTGCTGGGGGTGGGTGGGTCCAGTATTCCCTTGGTTGAAGTGGTTATGGTGGTGGCTGTTTGCGTTGCCAAGGTGCCCACCACCGCTGTTATTGTTAGCTGTAAGTGTGGTGTTGTGGTTGGCATTCTGGGCGTTACTGATCAGTGTTGTTGTGACGGTGCTTCCGTTACTTTCCTGAACTGAGTTCACGGAAGGAGAAGAGGGCCTTCCTCCTCCGATCACCCCCACTCCACCATTGATGCGCGCAGCATTCTCTCGTTCCTTCAGCCTCCGGAAGCGAGGTGGCTTGTCCTGCTGATGTTGGGAACGCATGTGGCGACGACGCTTGGGTCGCTCGAAGCCACTGGGAGGGAACCCACGGCTAACAGGAGGAGGGACTGAATTTGGCCCACCACTGATTGATGCAGGGTTGGCTGAAGCTTGTTGGGTCAAAACAGCTCCATTGTTAGTAGACGCTTGGGTGGTAGGGGCTGAAACCAACAAAGCGGTCTGAGGAGGATTGGATGCCTGACTTTGAGGTTGGTTTCCATCAACTGTTTTATCCTTTTTCTCCAAAGGAAGCCCTCCCCTGCCGAAGTCCTTGTGCCCTGAGGTTTGTGACGGGGCTTGCTGCCTTCGTGATGAGTTTGGCTGCCTTGAGGAACCCCTATGAGAGGCCGACGTGGGTGCAGCTCTGTGTCCCCCAGCTGGCCCTCCAATATTGCCACTATTCCTGTAGATATTTCCTGCCCCACTACCACCTCCCCTGCCCCTCCTTGACGGCACTCCCCTCGGGGTGAAAACCCGAGCCTGTGATCCTCTTGGGGGTGCAGATGAAATGCTGCCTAGAGTAGTGGTGTTAATATTGTCAATGCCATTCTTGGTGTTCTGTTTGTGGGCGTCATCCTTGTCTGATTGACCAAGGTCACTTCCACCACTCTCGCTGCCCGTCTCTGAGCCTCGCTCCCTCCGCCTCTTGGGAATTTCTTCATACTCCGAGCCTTCACTGCGTGTTTCACTCCGATTCCTGGCCCTGGTTGGGTTATGATGGGATCTATCGTGACCATGCCTACCACCAAGGCCCTCACCCCTTGAGTCATGATGGTGGCCAAAAGCAACAGATGTGCGATAGTCTCTGCCACTCCTGCTAATCATTCTGCCACGGTTGCCACCACTAGGCCCAGCATTGGCTGTGTATGTACCCCTATAACCACGACCACGGCCGTAAAACTCCCCACCTCGCCCTCGACTACCTCTGGTTGCTTTATTGATGACTCCATGATTATGGGAATTGTTTGCTCTTCTTTCAAAAGAACGGTCTCTGTCTCTTCGGGACGAGGATCCTGAAAATCCTGAAGTGGTGTCTGCCTCTTTAGGTCCTCTCCCTGACCCACTGCCACCTCCTCCAGGTGGGCGTTCTTTCCCGCCATTCCTGGGTTTTATTGTCACAGAAGGCTCTTCTTTGCCTAATGGAGCTGATGTGTTATGAGAGGCAGAGGCATCCTGTTTTATTGAGGAGGCTTGGCCACCATCCTTCTCTTTATCTTTGAAAAAGCCTTGGCTTGATTTCTCTCCTCCATCAACATCTCCCTCTTTCTTCATCTCTTTCACCACTGGCTTCTTGATTGGACCCGCCCTTTTGTTGTGATTGTTGCCTCCTGTCTGGGTGTTGGGCTTGTGCTCCGATGGAGGACGGGAAGTGTCATCTGCGCCACGAGAATTGTTCCCACTACCTGCAACGTTGGCCCTCCTGCCATGAGAGGAAGTGTTGGTGTTGCCAGGACGAGGGCCCCACTGGGTCTCAGTTTTATGATCACGCACCCCTCTTTGGTTTGACCTTGGATGGGGATGGTGCTGGGACTGGGGCTGGGAATGACTACCATGTTGAGCAGGAGGTGGGCTGGAGGTCATGGAAGTATGTGAAACATATACAGAGCTTGTTTTTTCATGTTTTACATGACCACTATTGCCAGTGGTACCCCTTTCATTAATATTTAGCCCGACACCAGCCTCACCTTTGCTGTGAGAATGATGATGATGCAAAGTGGCCTTGACATTGCCATCTTCCCTGGTAGATGCAGAAGATGAAGATGAGGAGGATGAGGATGACATGGAGGGCTGGTGGAGTGGGGGAGAAGAGTTGGTTTTCTTGAGAGGGCCCTCAACTATTCTGTCATGACCTGGCATGTTCTCAAGCTTATGAGGTTGGACAGTGTAATGAGGCTGGTGAGGGTGGTGTTGTTGAGAGTTGCCCTCGACATTTGGAAGGTCCGCACGGCCATTACGATCGTAGTGAGGGTGTGGTGCCCCCCAGAGTTGGCCTGGCTGGGATCCCCGGCCTTGGACATCTTCCTGATGGGTAAAGCCATGGGGGTGGACTCCCCTTTCACCAGCTCTTTGTTGCTGGTGGGATGGTATCCTTGCACCTTGATCAGGGAAGTTGTTGTAGTTGCCCCGCCCACTCATGTAATGATGAGCGGGGTGGCTGCCACCCGGCACATTAACAGGAGGCGGTGTCTGGTTTGACGACCCAGAAGCTGTGCTGGGCTGTTTGATGGGTCCCAATCCACCGTCTCGGATGCGATGTGGAGGAGTGTCACTCCTAAATCAATGAAAACGAAATAGATATCACAAAATCGTCGTTAAGTAAATGAATGCCTTGAAAAAAAATATCTTGGAATAGTCCAAAAGCCCCCCAAATGTTTCAAACAATCATATTTGAGTCAAAAACATTTTCACTTGTCACCATACCTGGGACCTTTGGTCACATCCCCTTCCTCAGATGTCTGCCTCTGCCTCAGAGGGGGATTAATTCCGCAACCTTCCCCTCCACCAGGAAATACCTCAGGCCCCCAGGCCAATTTAGGATCAATAGGGGGAGTACCACGGTGAGGGTGCCCTGGATGCTGCTGTTGCCGATCAAACGGCTCTGAACCAGAGCCTCCCGAATCAGATCGCTCACGCCCAATAAGCCCTGATGATTTTTTAAATTACAGAATTACCTACACGATCAAAATATATTTTGAGAGGATTCAAAAAATTCTCTCACCCGATGGGTGCATGCTAGTGGAATAGAAGTCCATGGGGGGGCGGCCTTGCATCATGCGTGGGTCCATGTAGGGCATCATCATCCAGCGTGGGTCAAAATTCATTGGAAGTGGGCGTACTAAATTGCCCGGTTGATACAGTGGTCCACCCTGCTTAGGTCCAGGTCCTGGCTGGGGTGTTGAAACTGGTGAAGGACCCTGCGGTGCTTGGGCTTGGGGGGACATTTGGCTTTGAGATGCCTGGCTATGCTGTTGCTGCCACTGTTGTTGCTTCAATAGCTGCTCCTGTCAACAGGGTAAGGACACACAATAACAACACAATATTGCCAAGTTGAATTTAGGAGTTAGATCCTTGTGAATCTTCTGAACTATAAATGAAGTCTGAAACATTTTTTTTCATTAATAACTATGTTGTAAAAAGCATTTTAGATCTAATTTCATTTTATCATAACCATAAGGGAACTCAAGTGTTAATTATTGTCAAATATTCTCACAACTCACTCTGGTTGTAGTTGTTTACTATTCTTAATGTGAAAAAATACATTGGGTTGTTGTATTGATAGTTTTGTATTCCCCCCTAAATGTCTTTCAATGTTTTCTGAGTCTGAATCAGATTTTTATTTTTACAAATTGCTTAATGTCATGACAATCTTAATTTTTGGCCATGAAAATTCTACTGACATTTCACAGGTGTCTTTGGTGGCTACAGGTCATGTAAAACCAAAGACGATAAACAGTCCAGTACCTATTTGAAAGAGAGTATTCAGTCAATTGCCAGTTTAATTTTCTTACCTGTTGTTGCCTCTGAAAACGAGGTGGGAGGGACTTTTGGTACTTTGAGTAACACTGGCCGGGAGGAATGATTGATTGCCGGCCTGATACCCCTGCAATATTCTCAATCTTCACTGATTCTGTTCCTCTTTCACCTCCACTTCCTGCTCGAATGCGTGGAGTGGAGACAGTCTCCTCTTTGTCTACTGGTGAAGGTACTTCCAACATAGGTTGCTGTGGCTGTGACACAGCTGGCTGAGGACATTGCTGAGTATCTGAACAGCAGAGAGAATTATGTTAAATTTTTAAATGGGGTGGAGACCACTATCATTTTTGGACATACCTGTGTTAGAGTCGTAGCTGCTGTTGCTGCTTGCCCGCTGTCTTTCACCGACACTAAGACCTGTTGTGCTCGACTGTACAGGCAGTACAGGAGGCTCTTCAGGGTCCACACACGGCGAAGACGGCTGGCTGATGTTGGGAGAAGATGCAGAGGCTGACAAAGACGGGCTTGGGCTGCCGGCTGTGACTCCTGTAGAATTCCCATCAAGACTGGGTGTTTTACTGCCACTATTTCCTCCGACATGGCCGCTTTGCTGCTGCTGCTTCTCATCCAGCTTCTTCAACTTTTCTGCACACGCTGCACGTCTCTCCTCCTCCATCCGACGTTCCTCCTCCTCACGGCGTCGACGAGCCCGCTCCACAGCAGCAGAAATTTCAGTTGACGATTGCTTCCTGCGCTGACGCCATGTCTCATCGTCATCGTCTCCAGGGACCCCATGGACCATCAGTCCAGGCTGGTTAGGAGGGATAGGGCCTCCTGCTGCTGCCTGATGCTGAGCGTGGCCTCCTTTTCCAGAGCCCGATGATGCACTCTGGTTGTGTGACCGTTCCAAAGTGTATTAGAATGATTATTAATAGTAGCTTTTTTTCATATAAAGTTGTGCAGAGATTTATTATTTTAATCTAAAAATTTAAAATAGAGGGGGGTGGGGGAATCAAAACTCTGCATAATAATTACTTATACGTTATGTGCCCTATAGGTGAATGGAGGAATTAATGTCTAAGAGGCCTGGTCAGGATCTCTACCTGTCGGTAAAAGGAGTGTGGCCCTTGTCCGATGAGGGGCCCAGGTGGGGGGGAGGGCTCCTCCCGGTGACCACCCAGTCCATGCCTTTGCCCCTGTTACAGACAGACACGGTCAGCCATAATCCACCATACGACTCTGCACTTAAAGGGAAAATCCAGTGCTTCGTATGAACAATGTATCCAATAGATCATGTAATATGTACTCTATTTTGACAATGTGATGTTAAATCCTCTCTCATTTAATAGAAAAAAAGAAATTTTTGCAAGTCACATGACTTGTGTGCGCGGATGTGAGATGTAACGTGCCATACCACCGTGCTTCATCCTCTGCCGTGCTTCGTCCCGCGGCCTCCGCCGGACGACGAAGCACGGCTCGCAGCCATCTGCTGGAGCTTGCTTGTCAGACTCTGTGTCATTCCCGTCCGAAGAACTATCCGCGTCTGCCGGCCCGGAGCTCCGGGGGCCTTTGTTTACACACTTACGTCCTGCAAGTAGGCCTCTGAGTAGTCAGACTCCGGCGTCATTCCGCTCAAAGAACCATCCGAATATTCAACATTATTGAAAGCCCCAGGTACAAATCGGTATGCAAGTACTCATCCATATCCCTGATCAACCGATACTGCTATTTCTTCATCAGATGGGGATAAATCCGAGAAATCAGCGCTGGGCACAATGTAATTGAGCCTTTGGTGCGGCACCTTACACGTCACATCCACGCACGTAAATCATGTGACTTGCGAAAATGGCAGCGCCCCTGAAAATTTGTAAATGTCGATAAAAATCTTTTCAAAACTTTATTACATGAGAGAGGATTTAACATCACATTGTCAAAATAAGAGTACATATTACATGACCTATTGGATACATTGTTCATGCAAAGCATTGGATTTCCCCTTTAAAAAAGACAAATAAATTCACCAACACTTCCATCGGCCTTGTGTGGGATGTTGGTTCTCCCTTTTGAACCGTGTCTGAGCCAACTATTTAAAAAAAATGTAGAATTCAAGGCCTATTTTATTCAGAATCAGACTCTGATTTTAACAATCAAAAATATAAAGTGCTGTCAGAGACCACATATATCTGTCAAGTCTTGTCTAACAATACTAATATGCAGGTATACCTGCATCTGTACACAACAAAGGGAAGGGAATTCAAATCTGTTTTTATTCTATTTGTTGACCAAAATTATGGTTGCAAGGCTGAATAAATCTTAACAGTTGGTTCAACATCCACTTACCTGGTAGTTGGATGATGCTACTTGGTTGCCCTCAGCCCATCCTGGCTTGATGGAGGGAGTCTGTAGACCATCGTCAGTGTTTGAGGTAGGACTGTGGCGATTATCTCCACTGCTTTCTGAAGCTCGAGAGCATGAGGTTGCAGAAGCGGCCTCTTGAGACTTCTGTTGCTCACTAAAATATATTTTAGAAATTAATTCAAAACATCTCCATAATGGGATGGGACGGTACGGGGGTTTTGGCAACTGGTTGGAGAGTTGCCCTCGCAGTTATGAGGACCGGGGTTCTAATCCCATCCCTGCCTGTGTCGAGTTTGCATTTCTCCCCGTGGCAACATGGTTTTTCTCCGGGGAGTCCTGTTGCCCCCCACATCTCAAAAACATGCATTGACTGGACACTCTAAAGTGTCCTGAGCTGTAGTTGTGAGTGTGAAT
The DNA here is from genome assembly GCF_019802595.1 of Syngnathoides biaculeatus. Classification (NCBI taxonomy): domain Eukaryota; kingdom Metazoa; phylum Chordata; class Actinopteri; order Syngnathiformes; family Syngnathidae; genus Syngnathoides; species Syngnathoides biaculeatus. The sequence goes on along the minus strand of NC_084640.1, from coordinate 1,518,493 downwards.
GGTTCTTTGTTTTTATGTGCTGCGGGATTGACTTGAAACCAGGGTGTACGATGCCTCCTGCCCAATGATAGCTGGGATAGGGTACAGATCCTTGTGAGGATAAGTGGGTCTGAAAAAGACTGGATGGGTCACAAACTGACCTTATATCATTCTTGGTGTCTGCTGTGTCCTCTTCACCCTCGTCCTCTCCTTCATCATCACTGAACTTCAACTTTGCGGAGTAATCAATCTCCTCGTGTGCCCCTGTTTATCCAAAAAAGGAAACAAATTCATTCAAAGCCAGCATTTCTCAAGAAGCGTAACTTAGTCTGGTATACCAAAATTCAATGACCACAGAATTTAAAACACCAAAAGGAATGTACATGTAAATGAAAATGCATACTTGTTTTTTCCTTTTGGTAATTAAAGACTGACACACTTTTTATATTTTTCTCTCCCCAAAAAAACCTAATATTTCATCAATAGAGCTGCTTAAGATACTTTTATTTCTATCCCAAGGTTCCATAATCCCCGATAACAATTGACCCCTCCATAGAAATTGCATCATTCGCGTCGCTGACCAATCAGAGGCCAGAGATCTGCATAAACCACGCCCCCTTTTGGACCCGCAGTTTCCCCAGACAACGTTGTATGGTTCAGTATAGATTTTGTTAGCGTTTTATCGCGTATTTGGGTTCTTTAACAATAGATATGGTTAAGAGGTGTAGTCACGGACATTATAATAGTGATGACAGGTATCCTGAAAGGCTAGTTGGTGGAGTTCAATTCGTAACTTTTCCAAAACCGAAGACCCAGTACGAAAAATGTCTTCGATGAATCAAACTTTGTGGAAGACCGCATCATCAACTGAATCCATCTAAATTCAAACCGGAACAGAAGACAGAGTACGAAAAATGTCTTCGATGGATCAAACTTTGTGGAAGACCGCATTATCAACTGAATCCATCAACCGGAACAGATATGTTTGCACGAAGGTAAGCCCTATATTTGATTTTCAATACATGTCTCATATAAATGAATTAGTAGTTCTTCGCTTGCATAACATAGCTACGTGTGAATGATTGACACACTTGATCTATGTTGAGCGATATTTTGCGATATCTGACTGCACAAACGTGTCCCTTAGTTCGCGACTAATGAACTAAGCTAAACCGGACTAGCAGTCCTAAAAGCCTTCGACGTGCACCGAGACACCAAGACTGAAGGAAGGATGTTTGAGGACACTAAAGTAGTGCTTGTCGTACTCGGTCGGGACTTACGTAGGTTTGGCACTAATTCAAGAATAATTATTGAGGGGAGCGTGTGACGTTACACAAAGAAAACGAGAGAAACAATTCGTAAATCAAGCCTCGCCTTCTTCTTTTCCTTTATACGGCGGTTCACAAACGGCTATACAGATACATATACAGATTCTGCACACAAGTGTGATATGTAACACGAAAATAGGAAACTGTCAATGACGAATTCGTCTTTGGGTTATAATATATTATATTATGTGGCTTCTCGGTCTTCCTATGACTCCAGAAAGATCTCGCGCTAATATCAATGGTTTCTCCGTCGATATGCATGTAAATACCATTGAAATACCCCTCGCTGAAATACTTGAAGCCCTGCTGTCTGCTTTTCAACGATATTTCACTCTTAGCTAAGTATGCGAGTGAGAAATCAGCCGGTAAATCGGACAGTTTCGCTCTATTCTTTTCTTGCTGCGCCGCCCTTTTTGCTAATTGTTTGTCTGACGTAGGCGCACGTGGCGTGACGTCACTTCAGGAGGCGTGATTAAGTGCCCTGTACGGAGAGGTTAATTGTGTTCATAGTATATTGATAAATGAGTCAAGACAGACCAGCCCAGCCTTCATCTCCATCGTGGTCCAACTCATCAAGCTCCTTGAGGTCATCCTGCTTTAGGATTGAGGGTCGTCTAATCACCTCTCCACCTGCATCCCGTGAAAGAAGCTGCGGCCTGCTGTCCGGACCAACCTGGGACCGAGAGAACCTGAAAGAGGTGACACAATGCTACATTAATTTTGAGTAATGAATACGTCATGGCAATGTCTCCTTTGATTTTTGGTAACTGTTACCAATTCAAAACATTTATTACCACCACCACCCATGACTTGAGCAAAAGGAAAACACAGCGGTTTCTGGGATTTTATGATCCACTTCATCAATCCTAATTAACTTAAACGAATTGCTGAGCTGGGAGGGAGACTGGCAGTGAAGGTAAATTGTTAGTCCTGGGTGACTAGCATAGCAAGTTGTGGAACAAATGCGAAAAGATCTGGTTGTGTGATTTATTTTCTAAAATCAGGATTCAGTTCCAACTAGGACTGCTCAATTAATTGAAGTGTAATCACAATCGTGATTTCAGCTGTCACAATTAAAATGATCCTGATTTTCAGTGATTTTACATTTAAAATGCAGGCACAGCTGCTGATGGAAAATTATTCAATAGGCAGCAGTGTCTGCAACCTAGTCATCAGGAGTGAACACATGATTTAAGACAAACGCTGGCACTGCACTTCGGGGCCAAGTTAAAAAAAAAAAATGCTAAAAGGATGGTAAAAAAAAAAAAAAAAAAAGATTATTTTCTATATAAGACTACACAATTAATCTTCATGAAGCGCAGGCACCGTGCTCTGGGGCCAGGTCCAAAATAAAAGACTAAAATGCAATTGATGTCCAGTGTAGTGCCCTCGCAGCATGTTGGCAAAGAGGAAAGACGTCCCTAAGGCATAGTAAGACATACTGTAGTATTAACAAATATAGGTGCTGCCTCGTCTTCTAGTTTTCCACTGCCCCGAGTACTGTAAAACACGGCAGAGGTATATTGAGACAACTGCCGAGTTCTTTGCAGTGTGACCGTGGCTGACCAATGGTCAAACAAAACAATGGAAACATACCGGTCTTTGACAACTCACTATACTGATGTGGATTTCTAAATGAGAAGTCAGTGTTTGCAGACTAATGTTACAGCCTTGTATGCAGTTGTAGTTGCTTTGATTAAGTTGCAATTTGTGACTGCACTTTGCAATGGGGCATTATTTTTTTGCCCTTGGTCAGGTCAATTACATAAAATAAATTAGATTTATTTATTTATTTTCTTTAATCCAAAATTTATTCTTAAACATTGATTTTGCATTGAAAACTGTTACATATCATTTGTTGAAAAACAGTGCAATAATAAAAAATAATCCCCAACATGAAGAACAATTGCGGCATGGTGAGTGACTGGTTAGCACTTCAAATGACCACTTAGCATGGCTGTGTTAGTTTTCTCCAGGCACTTCGCTTTCTTCCCACAGCCCAAAACATGCAGGGTAAGTTAAGTGAAGACTCTAAATTGCCCATAGGTGTGAATATCTGCACGAATGCTTGTTCGTTAAATGTGCCCTGCGATTGGCTGGCAACAAGTTCACAGTGTAGCCCGCCTCTAGCTCGAAGATGGCTGGGATATAATCCAGCATACCCGCGACACAAGTGAGGATAAGCGGAACTGAAGATAAATGAAAGAATGAACAATAATCTTGACTAATAATCATGATTATAATATTGATGAAAATAATTGTGATTAATATTTTGGCCATAATCGTCCAGCCCTATTTCAAACCAAATGTGGAATGTTACGGACGAATAAAGCCATGCTGGTGTGTGTATGTAAGCACTTACCTTGGAGCTGGACCTTCACCAGGTGGTGGAAACCTGTACGGCCCTTGAGGACCATAATTTGCCGGGAAGGGTAAATATGGTGGATACATCTAGAGGGGGGGGAAAAAAAAAAAAAAAAAAAAAGGGTAAGCCTCAGGTACACTCTTCACAACACCCACACAACTTAAGTTTAGAATTGAAAATTTGCTTGAACTCATGGAAATTAGAAAGGAAACTCACAAATGGAGGCATGATCCCACGGAAAGTGGTAAACCCAGGCCCCACTGGGGGTTGAGGCAGGGGTAAGGCGGGGCTGCCTGCGGGAGGGTTCCTAGGTGGCACCTGGGACTGCGAATTCTGAGGTGGGACCCCGGCTGCCCCGTCCATCAGCAAAGCCCCACCGCAGCCACCCTCTGCAGCCCCCTCCCCAGAGAGGGTGGGTGCCAGGCCTCGGCCCCCACCGTCCCGCCAGCTTGTAACGTCTATACAGATAACAGAGAACTTGAATTAATAATTCTGTATACTTTTCATATAAAGGCACCTTTTAACATTTCTTTTATAGGTTAAGACCTTGTTTGGCTAAGATTTGTCACGGACCAAAACAGTTTAAGTGTGATATCTAAAATGTGCTGCAAATGTGCCCCTAAACAAAAAGAGACATCACTCACTTTGGGGGCGGAGGCTTGGTCCGGGCCCATACCACTGATCTGCAGTGCCCTGTTCTCTGCCAGCTTTGTCCTGGTCGCCAGCCGCTTGCAGGGTGGGAAATTCCTCGCGAGAGAATGGCGACGGTAGGTTTGATCCCTTTCCACCTGCAAAAAGAAATGTAAACAGGAATGTTATTTTTCAAAAAGATTAAATAATGGGCTTATTTGTTTTGATGTTATTATGAAAAAAGATTATTATTATTTGTTCTCATGACATTTTTGAGTGGTACAAACAAACACCCACCATCCCCTTGTACTCCATGTGTAACACTGGCCTGTGCCCAGGACCTTGCCCCTGCGGCCTGGATTGAAGCTGGGGCCACAGCCTGAGCATAACACACATAAAATAAAAATTAGATGCATGTCAAAGCTGGTGGTCCCTTATAAGCAGATATGACGTGCATGCATCTTACTGTGACTGTTGGCACCTCTGAAGTTGGCGGGGTTCTCGGGCGGGTCGGTGCAGGCGTCTGTGAAGCCACAGGCTGCTGCAGTTCCTGCTGCGGTGCTGACAATGCATCGGTACTGAAAGAATTATAAATAATATATACTGATGAGGAAAAATAGAATCCATTGATGATGATTTTATTCCAGCATGCAGATTTTTAATCACTATATTACACAACCCCAACTTACCTCTTTGGGTCCGCTTGTTCCTGTTTGCTTGCCCATCCTGTGCCGTCTTTGGGAACGAGTGAGACGTTGGGATCGTTGCCTTTATTCTCCGCCTTCAGACTTGGCAAATTGGCAGGGGGTGGCATACGCCGGGCAGAGGCAACTTTACCGAGAGACTGCAAGCCATGGCGGGGGGGAACTGATATGACAAAGGAGGTGAGTCAAGAACCAGGAATCACATCAATGAGAGTTCCACAGCACAGATTTAGGAAGGAGATGTAAGCGTTTCACATATCGTATATTTATCATTCATCCATCCAAATTCTCTATCTCTTATCCACACTCGGGTCACAGGGGTGCTGGAGCCTATCCAAGGCGAGAGTCGGAGGACACCCTGAACTGGTCGCCAGCCAATCACAGGAATGATCATTGAATTTTTATGAACTATAAATAAGAGCTTCTGAAAAACAAATTTGGTGACTCTGAAAGTCGTTGAAAAAGTTATTCACAGAATAGTCTTCTTAAAAAGGTTCTATAGCCGTCAGGCTCTGGATATGAAAAAGAAGCAATGCTGATTCAAACACCCACTTTTTTCCTGGGGGATTGAAATAAAAACAACAGCCCATAGATTTACGATCCTGGAAGGGAAAAGGTGAGTTCCTAATTAAAACATACACTACAGGGACTCAGCACAATGAAAAGACTGTTCACAGGAGAACCTCTGGATCGGCTCACATGATAAACCTTCCATGATTCCAAATTCTGGTCTATGTGCCAATTAAGTACTCCAGCCAGGAGACTAATGTAAGCATAAAGACATGCATAGACCTGGTACAGAAGAAAAGTAATTAAAAAAAAAAATCCAATTTTTGCATTGAACTACAATTGAGGCTAGACCTGGAAAAAGATATCGCTGGGATTAGATCAAATGAAGAGCAGTCTGAAAATGAAAACGCTCAAAATCTTTTGTAAATCAAGATTTGAGAGAGATTTGTCTTTGCTTAAAGGGGAAATCCACTGGTTTGCATTAACAATGCATCGAATAAGTCATGTAATATGAACTCTATTTTGACAATGTGATGTTAAATCCAGTGTCCAATAGTGTTTTGAGAAGATTTTTAATCAACAATTATGAATTTTCAGGGGCGCTGCCATTTTTGCGAGTCACATGATCTACGTCCGCAGATGTGACGTGTACCGTGCCGCAGGCTCGATTACATGGGACACCATTTATGCCCAGCGCTGATTTCTCGGATTTATTCTTCTCTGATTAAGAAAAAGCAGTATCGGTTAATCGGGAAGACGGAAGAATACTTCCATACACAGCCTAGAGCCTGTACTAGAGCCAGCATGCCAGCTTGGGGCTGTCTGTCCCCCCGCATAACACTTGTCACTCACACCTTTTTCCTCCGCATTGTGTTGGAAGAGCAGACATCGAAGGGTCAAAAAGCGACATCGCTATGAACGCTTGGCCGCCACAAGCCAGTTATCCCTGTGGTAACTTTTCTGACACCTCCTGCTTGAAACCCACATGTGCACTTCCTCCATCCCGCACACGGGGGCTCAGGCTACCAGTGGAGAGCTCAATCGTGCAGCACGCTGTCACGCAGCCGCCACCACGCCAGGTCCTAGTTAATTCTGATAAGAAACGAGACTCCGGCATGCTAACTAGTTACGCGGCCCGCAGTAGCTGTGTACGGAAGTATTCCTCCATCTTCTTGATCAACCGAGCGGCCGACCCGCCCACGGCTGTGTATGGAAGTATTCCTCCTTCTTCCCGATGAACCGAGTGGCCGAGCCGCCCACGACTGTGTATGGAAGTATTCCTCCTTCTTCCTGATCAACAGAGCGGCCGAGCCGCTCACGGCTGTGCATGGAAGATTTCCTCCGTCTTACCAATCAACCGATACTGCTATTTCTTCATCAAATGAGGATAAATCCGAGAAATCAGCGCTGGTAAATGGTGTCCCATGTAATCGAGCCTTTGTTGCGGCACAGTACACGTCACATCCGCGCAGGTAGGTCATGTGACTCGCGAAAATGGCAGTGCCCATGAAAATTTATAATTGTCGATAATCTTCTCAAAACATCAGTACACCCTGAGCTGGTTGCTAGCCAATGGCAGGGCACATATAAACAACTATTCACACACCTGCAGGCAATTCAGAGGCTTTAATTAACATACCAAGCCTGTTTTTGGTATGTGGGAGGAAACCAGATTACCCAGAGAAAACGTGCGCAGACACGGGAAGGACATACAATCTCCACACAGGAAGGCTGGATATGAACCGTTGACCCTCAGAACTGTGAGGCGGTCGTGTTAACCAGTCAGTGACTATGGTGCACCTGTTGACACCAGTTCAGTCACCCTTTTCCTCTGTCTACTTGTGTTTTTACACTTGTGTGTTTGACAAGCAAGAGTAAAAATGCCAGAAGCATTAGTTACACGTGTGACTCAAATTACTTTTGCATTATGCCATTATTAGAACAAGTGAGAATGGTTATATTCAAACTGTGTCACAAGTTCCACTGTGCAGCAAAATACACTGGACGTGACAAGATGAAGATACTCACCAATAGGCTTTTGTGTTTCAAGGCTCTTTCCTTTGTATGTATCAAACAGGTTGAGAGACGCATACTTGGTTTTGCCTTCCTTCCCCTTTGCAGTTTGCCCAGAGCGCTCTGACATTGCGCTGTCCGCTCATCGAGTAAGGTGAGCCCTGAGACTGTGGGATGAGAGGAGATGGCTATGTGTTACGTTACAAAGGGGGCAGTAGTATTATAAACAAAACACTACTTCTAAACAAACTATGTCAATTTTGGCCATGGGCCACATTGTTGTTACATGGTCCCTCAGAAGGGCATTATGACTGAAACCATAAATATCTTTTAATTGCCTCATCGTAGTATTAGATAACTTGATGAATAACTAGTTTTGAAATCGAAAGTTAAGGATCGCTTTTTTTTTTTTTAACTATGAGGGAAATTACTGTAAAAAAGGTTTGGTAACAAAAAAAATTGCTTGCAATACCTCAATAATAATATTATACCTTACATATTTTAATTTGAAATTTAGCCCAAGATTTTAGTAAGAATCATAAAAGTTGAGACACATGATTTGCTTGAAACACAAAATAATGGGGTGGTCCAAATGTGTCCCAGGGGCCTTGAGTTTTGACACCTGTGGTATAAACAATTCACCACATAAAAAGTGCTTTGCCATTTCAAATGGGCCACATGACAATTATCAAAAGGTTGTCTGTCGAATGCTACACCAACCTAACCCCAGCTGTGTTTGATATTAATTCAACCTTCATACAAAGCAGTAGTTTTGATTAGCTACTACTTCTGTAGATATGGTGTACATTGCTGTTGGATTTAGAAAGTACAAATGTGAAATAAATGAAGCAGTTACATAAAAATTACATACAGAAAATCTATTTAAATCAATATTCACAAAAAAAAGTTTGTATTAATTTTTCTTTTAAAGTGTGCAGACATTATAAGCACCAACCGCCAAATTTATAAGCAGCTCCTCAATGGGACTGGCAAATTGACAATAAGGCAATAATGGTCAAAAAAGGCCTTAAATTGGCAACATTGAAAACGAAAGGCAGTCTGCTATTTGTCGCTTTAATTTTTAACATTTCTTAGTTATCAAGGGAAGGTCTTGCTCACACATAAATTGTGACTGTGAAGAAAAGCTATTTAAAAACATAATGAAGACACAACAATTGATCCTTCAGGCAGTTCAGAAAACAGACAACACTTCGGAAACAGTCAAACTGCAATCCGCGACACTGACCAATCAGAGGCCAGAGATCTGCATAAACCAAAGCCCGTTTTTGCTCCCGCCATTTTCTCAGACAACATTGCATGGTCCAGTATAGGTTTAGTTAGCGTTTTATCGCGTATATGGGTTATTTAACAAAAAATATGGTTAAGAGGTGTAGTCACGGACTTTGTAATAGTGACGACAGGTATCCTGAAAGGCTAGTTGGTGGAGTTCGATTCGTACCCTTTCCAAAACCGAAGACCCAGTACGAAAAATGCCTTCGATGGATCAAACGTTGTGGAAGACCGCATCATCAACTAAATCCATCTAATATCAACCGGAACACATATGTTTGCACGAAGGTATGCCCTATATTTGATTTTCAATACATATCTCGTATAAATGAATGAGACGTTCTCCGCTGGCATAACACCGCTACGTGTGAACGATTGACACACTTATTCTTTGTTGAGCGATATTTAGCGATGATCGGACTGCACAAACGTATTGATTTCTTGCTGGCTCGCGGCCGAAGCTTAACCAGACTGTTTTCACGAAGATATGCCCTAAATTTGATTTTTAATACACGTCTCGTATAAATGAATGAGACGTTCTCCGCTAGCATAACATTGCCACTTGTGAATGATTGAATGAAATCAGAAGCATGGCGTCACTCTGTTAAGAATGTATTGTGTTTAGAATCTATAATATATCGTTGATTTGAATGAAATCAGAAGCATGGAGTCTGTGTCAGTTCAGAATGTATTGTATTTGCCATTTTTACTGTTTGTCACTTCAGGAGGCGTGGTTAAGTGGCCTGTACGGAGGGGTCAATTGGCCACCCTGCCGATTTATAAAAAAAAGGCTGTTATGGAAACAAATATCGTTCTCTGTACCTTACTTTTGGAGATGGTACCCACCGAAGCAACTAAGTGCCAGGTCTTTGACTCATTTCATTGCATACCAATAAAAATGTTAGCTAGTGCCAGTGCGCCATTCATTTGCCACATAATTCATGAGAGATTATTTGGTCATCCGGAAAAATATATTGAATGAATAAACAAAAACTCCAGACCCCTGAATGTGTCATGCCCTATTTCCCCCCTAAGGCTTGGTTTCCTATGGAACAGTGCGGTATGTACTGAAATTACTTTTCATTGATCTAGCCATATTTTTTGAGCGGGGCAGATATCCCCATCCTGATCAAACTCACGCCATAACATACCACTCCATAATGGCTATTGATGGAGTACTAAAAGTATAGTTAGCTTTTGTCATAATCCTTTATAAAGTAATCATATGAGGCCACCCATACATATGTTAAAATGGAACACTAGCTAACTGCTTTTGTTAAATGATTGCATGTAACAAAAGAGCTAAATTTAACAGATCAAAAAATATATTGCAATTGTGGCTAATTAGAAAATCTTGTTGCTTAATACCACTGTAGTTGTACACCTGTTTTTATTCATTAGGGACAGAATAATGGAAAAACAATTTGATAAATTCCAGGAAAAAAAACCCATGAGCTATAAATCTTTATAGTCATGGCATACCTGGAGTCAGTACTGTCACGTAAAATTAATTTGACTTGAATTATAACCTGTCACTGAAGAGTATACACTCCCAACATCTACAGCATTTCATGACATGAGAATGATTAATGATATATAACACCAAAATACATACCTTAGCAAACGTATTGGCTACCTTTTCAGCTTTCTTTTAAACACCAATTTCCCTGCTTTAATCCTTAAAATAATCAAACAAAATGTATACATCGGACAAAAATATCCCAGGCAAACTTAAAATCCAGTTTTAAATACATTATTTTTATTATTGAGGGGAAAAAAACTATTTAAAGCTTCCTGGCCCTGTGTGAAAAAGTAAAAGCCACATAAACTTCAGGTTAGGCCAACCTAAACAGCAACAACTGAAATCAAGCATTTTCTATAACTGCCAATGAGGAAAACCTCTCTGTGGATAAACTTTAGCCCAGTCCTCTTGACAAAATTGCTTAAATTCATCAACAATGAAGGGTTTTCGAGCATGAACAGCCTTTTTTAGATCATGACATAGCATTTCAATCAGATTCAAGTCTGGATTTTGACTTAGCTCCCTTTTTATCTTTATTTTTAACCATTTTTGTGTTGTCCTGCTGTATTTCAAATCGTTGTCCTACTGGAGAACCCAAGTGCACTTCATTTTGAGGTCACAAACTTGTCGCCAAACATTCTCAAGATTTTCTAGAGAAGAGCCAAATTCATGGTTCCATCAACCACAAGTGGCCCAGTTCAAGAAGTGGAAAGCAGCTCAAAACACATCACACTACTGTCATCATGTGTGACTGCTTGCATGACGCTCTTTTTCTGAAATGCTGCGTTGTATTCTCTCAAATGTCGTGAGAATGACTGATGTATTTTTTTTTTTTTTTTTACAAAAGATGAGCCTTTATGCTCAGTTTTGGTTAGTAGTGGTTCTGGCCTTGGAACTCTACCATGGATGCCATTTTTTGTCTCTTCTTCAATGCTGAGTCATAAACATTGACTTTAGCTAAGGCAAGAGGGGCCTGTAGTTCATTAGATTATGTCCTGGGTTCCTTTGTGACATGCTGGATGAGTCGTTGATGTGCTGTTAAGGAAATTTTTGTAGGGCTGACACTCCTGGGGAGATTCTCCACTGTTCCATGTTTTCTCTAATTGCGGATAGTGGCTCTGACCATGGTTTGTTGAAGTCCTAAATATTTATAAATGGCTTTGCAAGTCTTCCCAGACTGATGTCAATTACTCTACTCTCATCTTTTCTTGAATTTCTTTGGTTCATGGCATGTTGTAGGTTTTTGAGATATTTTGACTGCCTTAATTTTCTCAAACAGGTTATTGATTACCTTGAACATGTCTGGAGCTAATCAACCCAGAGTGTGGTGAGTGAAAACGAACCAAAAAGATGTAATGTGATTAGCCACAGATAATTGATGTTTAAATTCACATTACTTTTTCACACAGGGACTGTTGCAATGGGATTTTTTCCCCCTTTAGTAAACAAAATAATTAAAAAACTGCAATACATGTTTACTTGGGTTATCTTGAACACTGAAAGCTAAGCCTAATGATTTGAGTTCATATATGAGAGGGGCAAAATATCAATATATGAATATTACACTTTACACCGATTTCAATCGGCCTGAACGGTATCGGCCAATAACTACCTTTTATGCTGATCGGCTTTAGTGTCATAATTTGCAAGCAAATGACAAAGCAAAGCAAAGCAAAGACATTTACTCCACGCAGTCTTCATGCACAGTAGGGGTACCTAAACTTTTTTGCCCCAAGATCTACTTTTCAAGCAACCAAATCCCCCATGATTTACCAACTGGGGGTTGAGTCTTGATAATTTGTTTCGTACATTTTAATCTTTTTACTTGGTCCAGCGCCCCCAATAACTTTCATATACGTCTTCAATTTAGAAGACATATATTGGAGGCCAGCTTGCGAGAGCATGCTGTTATGTGCACATGCGCAGTAACACATCACAAAATGGCCAGGATTGGTCTAACCGGTCTAGTCAGTCAGTCAATTGATGCGACGTATTGGGAACACATGAATCGACCAACACTACTAGTCAAATTTTCTCTCTCACGATTGCACTATATCAGACCACAGCAATAAAATCTTGTATTCGGATTCAACTGCATCCGTTTTTTCATTTTATTTTATTTACAATCATTCATCTTTAGCATGTCAACTCCAATGTGACACACTGGCGACAGTGGCGAGGACGAAAGAAATGGATCGCGACAACTTTATTATCAGAACAAATTGGGGGAAAAAGTGTGTTGTGGTCACCATTGCTCAGGACTTTAATTGAAGGGTTACTTGGCAGGGTTCATAATCAGTCTGGCCAAAAAAATTTAAGGGCTTTTTCGGGGCATTGTTAGGGGCTGACACGAAAAATTTAGGGCCATCGTGGGAAATCAAAAGTAAGGAAAAAAGACTCACCCAATTGTGCCATCAACCGTTCTTGGTTCATCAAGTATCTCAGTACCTGTGACAGTGATCACCTGTCGCCCCTTGTGGTAGTTCTCTTTGATTTGACCATTGTCAACGTCTTTACATAACAGTATACAGAAAAACAGATTCTAAATACAATTGCAACTATGTACACAAATGTCTTCTACTGATGTCTGTTTCAGCACCCCTACTATAGCTCCTTGAGCCTACCCAGTGCTTCCTCTATTTGTTGCTGCAGAGGTGCCAAAGTGGCTCTCTTGTCCTTTGCTCTGCCTCTGAGTGCATTGGCCTCGGTGATAAACCTCAGATTCCTATTTTCTTTTGCCTCCTCACACAGCCTGTCAGCCTTCTCAATAAGCGTAGATATGTCAGTCTCTATTCTGGCTTTTTTGGCTTTGAGGCAGTAGAGATGAAAAGTGGGCAGCGATGTCAAATGTAGCCAGGTACAAAGTCTTCCTTTCCCCACAGTGGTAGTTTTTAGCAAAGTCACTGTCTGGGAACATGACTGTAAACACTTTTTAATTATTTTCACAAGATTTGTAACTGTAATGGCTGCAGATCACTTTTAAAGTCCACATGATCTCTGCCTTTAACGAGTCCGTCTTCGTGTATTGAACTATGTTCATAAAGCCTGACTTCTGGCTGGACAACTGTAGGTGCGCATTAGGGATCGCAACCGGTTACAAATAACCGGTTTTTGTTTTTTGTTTTTTTTTTTAATAACCGAAACCGTAATCGGACTTTCGAAATCGGTTAAAATCTCCAATCATTTCTTCCGGTTCCGGTACTCCACATTGCGCTATTTTTTCAACATCATTTCCACTTTTTTCAAGTTTCGCTGTTAGTGTAAAGTTGGAGTCAAAAGAACATTCAGTTAAATCAAAGAAACATCAAACGTGGCATCGAGGAAACGCTTGGTATACTTTCATGCCCTTTCTGAAAGTTTGAAAGAAGAATGTTAACATTAAAACATTTTTACAAAAAAAATGAAAATTTTATTTACACGAGTGAGTTGTTGAAAGCCACATTCAACAAGCTTGTTTGTCAATATTGTATACAAACTACCCCAATGCCGCGGAGCAAATTAATGATCGATGGTGTAGCGCTGGAGAAAAGGAGTCGGAGGCCGAGTGTCGGACACAGGAACGAAACTTGTTTTATTGGCAGACATCAAAACACTACTCGCATAACGGGGAGAACTCTGTGAACTCCTCACTCTGGAAGAGCAACAACAAAAACAGTCCGTGCGGAACCCTGCACCCCAACTCAAGGTCCCGCGGGTGAATTATTTAAATACCACAATGGTACCGGTTTTAAAACCGGTTATGAAAGTAAGTGTTTTTTTGCGATCCCTATTGCGCATGCACTGCTAGTACCACTGCCTGAAGTTGATGCTTCACTATCTTGATATTTTAGAAACAGATTCATACCAACGGAAGATGAGAGTCTTCGCCAAATCAGTGTGTCTCCTGTTCTTCCGGTGCGACTCCAGCGCTTTGACGCCCATCTTTTCAAGCTGGTTACTCTGCTTGCACAGATGGCAGTAAAACATGTGCCGATCTTTGGATCTCGACGAACCCAGCTCCCGAACTCCTTACTTTCAACCCAAGCTTCTTGAAAAATGCACTTCCCCGTGATACAAGTTGGATCGATGAAAGAACTACGCTACGTCGTAACGAAGAGAAATGCCGACTCACGGAAACAAACAATGGAATATCAACAAGATGGCAACTAGTTGTCAACACGGTGACTTCCGTTGACAATTTCCGGCTGTTTTGGATGCCAGACGAATCGCTATTTTTTTTTTAAATAAAAGATTCAATCTCAGTGATCAGCCCCAAAATCCCTGATCGTGTAAAGCCAACAAAATATGATACTGTGCAACACTACACCGCTGCTAATTACAAATACAACAAACAGAATTACCCTACAGTGTCAATGAAAACCAGCTCGGTCCTTTTTTTTGCTGTCCAAAATTAATGGGACACCAGCATTAGATAGTGGCAGTGAACTTAACGCAGGTTGAAGTTCATTAAAATAACCAAGCCACAAAAGAGATATGTGTCTTCAAAACAACCACATCAGTTTTAACATCCACAATCTTAATACTAACACAACTTATAATGCCATAGACACACTAAAGAATATTATCAATATCACAGAGCTAGAACCCTTTGAGCAACAGAAAATGGTGCAAAAACACATGTAAACAAAAAAATAATACTTTTCAGCATATATTCTTTATCCTCTGTATATATAAATTGTAATCATCCAGCATCTTATTAAGTCATTGAGTTGTGAAACTTTTCGTCATTTGTGTTTGTAAGATTGAATATACTTTCCCGGTGACCAAAGTGCATACAGAAGGAGAAAAAAAGTCTGTAAGGGATAAAGATGATTTGCGATTCAAGTGTCTTGAATCAGAAACTTGGTCACATGACAAATCGAGGCACGAAAAGTGAAACTACAACTCAATGCTAACTTCAATACTAGGTTTATGAAACAATGTATGTTGCTGAAATGTACCTATAACAAATTAATAACAAACGCAATTACGTTGCGACACCAATTCCTGTGTAACGCCAAAAGATTTATTAAAACAAAACATTGATATGAAGCACAAATGTATACAACTTAGCCAAAATAGCCCCATGTTGTGTGGTTTTAGACTATAGAACGAGAACGACCAAACACAGTGGACTGTACGGTCTCACTGACTAGATATACTGCGTTAATGGGCAGATGGGATTAGAAAATTAGGTCGTGGACGGCTGGTGAACTACTGTACTGTATATGGGATTAAAGGGGCCAACATCTTCGCGATACAAAGCCTTGTGCTATGTGCAGCCGTTCCTCAAATTGTACAGCACTGTGAGTTATTACCGCGATAGTTGTCAATGCAAAATGGAAACCGCAGTAAAGTGCGACAACAATGAATAGTACCCAAATCGGCGATACTACTTCGATTCGATGTGTTTTAGTTGTAGCATTTATGCAAATCGAAGCTAACTGGCAGGCCATCAGTAATCGACTTGGGAGGGGGACTGCGTTCATATTTCATAACGCATTTTAACACTTGCACTAAGACTTCGAGCTGTTCTTCACAATTCGAGTGGTTTATCTTACATATCACATGTTACCCGTTGCGCACAAGTGTTTCGTGTCGTTATTTTGGTGAAGTATCGCTTGTTAATTTGACAGACTTTATTCGGGAACGGAACAAAATGGCGCTGAGAGGGGCCCGGTTGATTTTTACCGTTAACATTTAGCGACGCCGGTTTGGGCATAGAGACGATAGAACCCTAAACACATTATTCTCGCTATACAGGTTGAATGAAATAACTTTACTCCTACGTACAAACTGGTGCTTCGTAATCTCACACTGCATTGGATCAAGATACATATCGGGCCAAAACACTGCACGAACGACCTGCTGTAATATTAAGCGTTATCCACACAAATTACATTATCAACAGACGTATATGGCCACAAAATTAAGCAAAGCACTCGTAACCAGCACCGACATAAACTCACGTCGAGAAACGTTTGCTTTTAAGACAAACACACATTCATTAGCAAGCTAAGCTAAACAAGCTAGTAACAACCAAGACTGTCCCTTTTCGGAAGGATAAAAAAAGGCTACTCCTTGAGTCCTTCACAAAATTCCATAGCTGGTTTGTTCCATCAACGTTTTCAAGTTCCAATCAACGTAGCGCAGTGAATATGTGTCGCTTTATAATGTTTTTTCATACTAATTCCAGCCACTGACCTGGTCTTATCCCGACTTGTCTCGAGGTTGAATCCCAGAATGAGGTTAGATTAGCTCTGTTAGCACACTGACCTAGCTAGCGAAGCAACGTTATTACCCCCGCAGTCAAACACCCACCAATAGCATTTTCGTCACAGATGTGAGTGGATAAATACAAAGAAGCTATGTTGCTTACTTGTACACCCCTTCTTCTTTATCCCGAAACAAATAAAAAGGGGGGCGGGTGGGGGAAGAACAGTCTCAATCGAAGCGTCACCCAAAAAGCTGTCAAAGGCTACTGGGTAATTTCGTGAGATGGGAGCTGTTTGGGACCCGAAGAGGGAATAAAAAATAAAAACACCTAGAATGCCCAATATTGAACATGGAAAAAAAAAATAAAAAAAGAATACACCGATTCAAAAATTGCTTTGCTGTTTTGTAAATCAGCTGGAAAATGTCGGAATGATGCAAAGACAAAATTACTGTCTACACTGAGGCTGTTTCAGGTCATGTTCATAGTACAGTAACGTCATAGCTCCTTCACAAAAAATAGAATCCCACAAACATTGGGTTTTTTTGGGTGGTGGTGATGGGGAATCTTATTGAGTTATTTTAGTATGCTTCCCATAGCACAAGACATAACCCTATGTTTAGCACAAGACATAACTCTATGTTTATTTTACATTTTATACATGTAATCAAAACTTTATACATGTAATCAAAACACAGACACTCCAAACTTTCCACGACATGGAGCAATTGATACTTTAAATAAAAATAACAATCAGGGTAAAATACAAATCATAGTCAGAAAAACAAGAGTTTTGGTAACAACAATTTATTATTGTTAATTATTATAAAGATGAATGTTGGCAAGGAGTCCATATGTGTTGGTGGAAATATGAAAACAGCCAAGATAAGGTAAAAATACACTGACTTGTTCATAAGGAGGAGTGGCTTCCAAGGCCCCTCACATTCACCCACACATAGACACTTTGGAAATTACAGTATAGCCATGGTTTAAAGCAAACCATCGAAACTCAAGAGGAGATTCCAAACTGCAGTACATTCATCTAAAGGTTTCATTATTTTACATTATCTAAAGAAATTCTTTCAAATCAAATTGAATGTATGACATTTGTAGACACTTGTAGGCAAAAGTCAAGACAGGTACAGCATACTTACTGTACATACTGCAAGATAAAAACCAAAGTAGACAAAGTCCGTAAAATCTCAGCAACCTCAGAGCCTCATTTAATTCTACACATAGATGAAAACTCAAACACGGACTGTGATAGTAGATAACTAAAGTGGTTGATTCCAACTTCTGTAAATGTCCTTCTGGTCTTGGTGATCAGCCCAAAGCAACACGTGTAAAATCACCCTATGACTCCACATATATCTATTTTCATTGAAAAAAAAAATCAGTTTCAATAAAGACAGTCCATGTTCAATTAAAGATGGACAAGATAAAAAAATAATAGCCTTTATGGTGCAAAATTTAACATTTCATTTTTTTTTATTCTAAAGTAAAAACAAAGTCATTTTTGTTCCTTCCTGAGAAAGTGTTTCTGTTTTTCCTTCAGAGGTCAAAACCTGAAAAAACAAAACAAAACAAAAAGTAAATAATTCAAGTCAGATTTATGTACTTTTGCCGAGTCTCTTTTTAGTATGGATTCAAACCACATGAATCTTGTTTGTGCCTATACACTTAACCCGAGCGGTGTTCTGTTGTTGGACAATTGAGTGTGTCACGGACTTTCCATAAAGAAAACCATGTTCAGATATAAGGGTGTCCACATATGCACTTTTTTCTCCCCAAGATCTACTTTTCAAGCAGCCAGCCTCTCACGAGCTGCTGCGATTTTTTTTTTTATGTGCGCAATGCAGAATATCTGTGAAGAGACTGCATCAGCGGTGCACAATTGCGCACGCGCGCAGTTTAGAGAAAATATTAGCTGAGGTCTTTTTTTTTTTTTGGAACACCGTC